>NC_142933.1:117797010-117974510 GCF_046866305.1 Octopus bimaculoides | reverse complement strand
CTTCCGTGTAATATGAAGTCAATGGTAAAATAGAATTTACGCTACGGATCCCCGAATTCTGGCAAGAGATTCAAGAGTGCGATGTTTCTGTTTCGGGTGATACCCTGTATAGTCTTCATCGTGCCCTCTTGCCATCTGGAGTCAACGCCTATTCTAGTATTCTCTCTCTCTCTCTCTCTCTCTCTCTCTCTCTCTCTCTCTCTCTCTCTCTCTCTGCTTTTTTTAAACCTCACCATTAAGACATCACACCTCTGCTAAAATTATATTCTTAACTCTCCTCCTCTATGTCATCACTACCTTCAACTAACTTTTTTAACTACGTAATAAATATTAAGTGCCCCCACCTCACGTCATGGACGCTTCTCTCTCCATCTTTTTCTCTCTCCATCTTTTTCTCACTCTTTTTCTTTCTCCCTTTCTGTCTCACTCTTAGCCTTATCCACATTTTCTCTCTCCTTTTTCATTCTCCTCTCTTTCTCTTCAACAAATCGCATGAAGACGTTACAATTGCATTCCCTCTACCTTACGTCATAAACGCTTCTATCTCCCTCTTTTCTTCTCCCTCTTTTTCTCTCCTTCTTTCTTTCTCCTTCATTTTCTCTAATCACGCGAAAGCGTTACCGACCAGCTAAATAACTAGTCTATTGATCAGTTGAGAAAAACTGAACGACCTAAAGATATTAATGCTCCTTTCGTCGGAGCCATTTCTGGTTATAACAAAGCAGAACACAGAAGGAATGGTCTGTCCATGGGGGAGGGAAGAAAAGAGGGAAAGAGCCAAGTAGAATAGAAATATATAAATATGTATGTGTGTATATGCACACACACACTTATATAAACACATAGTATACATATGCATAAACATATATACACATATATGCGTGTATGTATATATATATGTATATGTGTGTGTGCGTATATATATTTGTATACATGCATGCATATACATATACACACACACACATATATGTATGTATGCATGTATGTATGCCGTGTCATTTTCATCTCGGTCGTCTACTATCTATGCACCGTAAGCCAGGTAGAAGAGAATACGAGAAAGCCGAAACCCCGTACTGGGTATCACGTCTGCCAGTGGGTTTCAGTTATGGCCGGTCAGGTATCAGCAAAGTACTTGGACTACACGATATCAGTGACTACTCGTAGTTCTTCTACAGTTACATTAGGAGTTTGTCATGTCAAGTGTCAGGTTTAGGTATACTGAAGGACAGAGAGAGAAACTAGAGTGAATCGGTTGGAGCGGGACATTCGGATAAATTTGCTGTTAGGTATACTTAAATGCATTTAACCTTGGCAGAATGATGGCTAGCTGGCATGATAGGGTGTCAGACATCCAGGATATGTGATAACCAGCCTGTCAATGATTTGTGTCCTCTCCAATAGTACTGTGTAGCGTCTTGAGTGAAAAATTGCCAAATGCTTGATGTCGAAGGATACGCTATTCGATGCATTTTTCTGGTATTCGCCTTTTCTTGTGTTAGTCATACTAGCTGTCCTACTTCTTTATCAAAGAAAAAAGACACTACTCTGTGATTCTGGGGTAACTATAGGACAAATATCTTCCTCCAGTCTTCAAAGCAAAAGTTTTGCATTGCAAATACCTTGCCAACGGCTTCCAAAAGAGTGATATCATGATAGTCACCACGCAAATATTTCTTCACCTTTGCCTTCGTCTAGCGATAACAGAATACCATTAATCCAGTATTGTAGAATCAGGGTCCCGTTCCAACTATTAATAGTGAAGTTCTTTATTTTGTTTATTGCATCTTTTAAATTATCGCTTCCGACTTTCAGCAGTTTGAATGGCAGGCTGTTTTGACCTGGTGCTTTGCCAGAATTAACCTGTTTGAAATAGACGAAATGACTGAGTCAAAACCTTGAAATCACAGTACTGTATTTCAAGCGATATATAAAAAAAAAACCGTACCTAAACAGGCACTGGTGTCTCGATTGGCTGGTTAGATTGTTAAAAAAATATGTATTAATACTGCATCTATCGCTAATATATATATATTTTAACAAGCTAACTGGCTAATCGCGACATCAGTGCCTGTTCGGGAACGGATTTTCTATATATCACTAGCGAGAAGATGAGTCGCTGTTACATCTAGCGGCCGAACATCCATCACCGATGAAACTAAGTTAGGTCGAAATCACGTGATCTGGTGGTCTTGGCGCTCGTGATATAAACAAAGAAGAGTGTATTCTGCACCGAGAGCTTATATGAGAGGTTCTCTCTTGGTGTCTTCTGCAGTAAGGTTTGTTCCAACAGAGCATCCACGTTTAAACGAGAATAAGTATTACCTCTTCGTATTAATACTGCCTTTGTCTCTTTTACATACATACATACATACATACATACATACATGATGCATACATCCATCCATCCATCCATACATACATACATGCATGCATGAATGCATACATACATACGTACATACGTACTACATGCATGCATGCATCCATCCATCCATCCATCCATACATACATACATACATACATACATACATACATACATACATACATATATGTGTTTGAATTTGCACACAAACAAACACAGACAATGAGCAGGAAAATACCATTTCCTGCAATTTGTTTTTATTTTATATTTTTCCATGCGACCATATTGTCCACTGTTAGTACATGTATAGATATATATCCGTGTTGACTGCCGTGGGTGAATGGTATATTTTTATAAACAAACTCAGGAGCGATTTGGTATTTTACACTTCCAACGCAGAATAACTATAAAAACGGATTAGAATATCGGTTAAATACACTGAGGAAATGGATGCAGCAAGCCGCTACAGAGAATAGAAGCCGGTACCGCTCTAATGCCAGACAAGCGTGCTGTACCATTACGCTAAGCGATCCTTAACAGCCGGCACTATCTTTCATATCTTAATAAGACAAAAATATTTTAATTTGGTAAAATGATCATTTTTTTTTTTGTCATTTTTTTACGCATTTTTTTATAGTAATATTTTTTGACGTGATTATCACCATAAGATTCATCTCGTAGAACTTTTTTTTTATTTGAACACAACTGTTGTATGGTTTTCTTCAATATTAGCTGTGGTATTCTGATTCGAAGTCAATTTAGGGGGATTACTTACCATTTTTTTTGCGACTTCTTCTTAATCCTTTTTGCCCCTTGTGGAACATAGGGTCTCAACAGTTATTTTCCACTTTTTGTGGTCATTGGCGTGTTTCTTGGCTGCTTCCCATGTCAGGCCGGTGGTCCTGAACGCGTCCAAATGCTCCGCTTCCATGTCTGCTTCGGGCGTCCTCGCTTCCTTTTCTTCTGCGGGTTCCAGACAAGTGCTTGTCGTGTCACATTTAAGGATTCTTTCCGCAGTGTGTGTCCGATCCATCTCCATTTCCTTCGTATAATCTGAACATGTATGGGCTCCTGGTTGGTCCTTTCCGACAGGTCGGTGTTTGGCACTCTGTCGAACCACTTCAGATGGAGGATCTGCCGAACAATCTTACGACACTATGTCCCATTTGTTGATGTCCCATTTGTTGATGTCCCATTTGTTGATGAAGGTCTGGATCTTCTTGTAGTTGCTGCAGGTGGCTCTCCAAGCTTCAGAGCCATACAAAGGCACAGATTTTATGTTTGAACTAAATAAGCGGAGTTTAGTTCGAGTTGAGATGGCAGTGGACTTCCATACCGGCCGAAGAATAACGAAGGCTTGCCAAGCCTTCTTGCTTCTTGCAGTGATGTCTTCGTCTGATCCACCTGATTTTCTGATCTTGCTGCCAAGATAGACAAACTCACTAACGTCCTCCACAGGTGTCCCTTCGATTGTGATTGGCTCTTCCTGCTTGTTCTTGATACGCAGCACTTTTGTCTTTTCCTGGCTGATCCTCAAGCACACTCACCGTGAAGTTTCTTTCAGGTGGTCTACCTCATCTTGCATGTCTTGCAGGCGATGTGACAGTAGCGCGAGATCATCTGCGTAGTCCAAGTCCTCCAGCTTGTTCATCAGTGTCCACTGAATACCTTTTCCGGAGGTAGTGTAGGCCGTCCTGGTGACCTAGTCCAGCACAATGAGGAACAGGAGTGGTGACAACAAACAGCCCTGTCTGACTCCCGTGCTGACCCTGAATTCATCCGACAATCTCCCAGCATGGATGACCTAGCAAGAAAATTCCTTGTAGAGTAATCGAATAACACCCACGATCTTCTCTGGCACACCATAGTGTCGTAAGATGCCCCAGAATGTCTGCCTGTCTACGCTGTCAAATGCCTTTTCAAAGTCGACGAAGCACACGTAGAGTGACGTTTGCCATTCCATTGTATGCCTGTCTACGCTGTCAAATGCCTTTTCAAAGTCGACGAAGCACACGTAGAGTGACGTTTGCCATTCCATTGTATGCCTGTCCACGCTGTCAAATGCTTTTTCAAAGTCGACGAAGCACACGTAGAGTGACGTTTGCCGTTCCATTGTCTGCCCCACAATGACTCTGAGCGTTGCAGTCTGGTCCGTGCATGACGTCATCTCTGAGTTGCTTGTCAATGGTATCTTTCGATCGCTCCGGGATGATTCTTGTAAGGACTTTGCTTCGAATGGAAAGCAAAGTAATTCCCCTCCACTTTCCGCATTGTGATAAATCCCCACTCTTCGACAGCTTCACCAAAAGACCCTTCTTCCAATCAGTTTGGATCTTCTCTGTCGTCCATACCAGGTTCAGCACATTGGGCAAATGATCGATCATCTCTTCTCCTCCTGCCTTCAGTGCCTCTGCTGGTATGCCGTCCACTCCTGCCACCTTTAAGCTCTTCACGGCTTTGCGGATTTCTGGCTTGGTGATTTCTCCAATGTGGATATTGAGCGGGATCCCTGGCTCCAATTTTAGTGGATCTTGAGGTGGAGGGCGGCTAAGTGTTTCTTGGAAGCGTTCCTTCCATCTCGCCAGTCCGGCCTAGTCCTTTATTGGTCTGACGGGGTTGCCTCTCCTTCCACTCAGTAACCTTATTGTTGCATATACTACCATCAAGTCTCCTTTCTTCGCTACTGTTTCCGCTTCATCGGCCACGTCATTGAAGTATGTTTATGTTCTTCTGTCTCTCCTTTGTTTCTTCTTGACTTTTCTCACCACCTCACTAGACTTACTGGCGACAGCCTGCTTCTGCTGATGGGCTCTGGATTGGTTCGCGGCTTAAAGCCATACAACTTTTTTTCTAAAAAATACTTTTTAGCGAGGTTTTCACTTAAAGATTCTTCCCAATTTGCATATTCTTTTAAACCTAATTAATCTATACTTTTCTTTTAAAATAACTGAGATATTTTTATTCAAAGTCAATTTTTCGCCTTACTCTCCCCTTTTTAACCTCACCTATTTGACTTTTAAATGAACCTATTTTTTTCAATGAACGAAATTTCAATTATTTGATCTCAAAATGTAGTCAAAGATTAGACCATCATCGCTCAAAAAACGCATTCAATTTGGTTGAGAACTGAATTAGTGATGAAGCCTAGAAAATGCTCGCGAATAACTAAAAGCTGACCTTAATAATATATTCACCCAATACTGTGGGTGAATTTTACATATATAGAAATTACACAACTAAATATGGAAAACACATATAGAAATTACTCAACTAAATATGGAAAACAAGCTCAGTCGATTTGCAACTGGTATAAGCAATTTAAAGAAACGGAAACGGTGCTACATAAACTTAGAATTGGAAGGCCAGGGACATCTAAAGAAGATATTGAACGTATCCGTCAGTCATTTCGACGTTCCCCCATCTTTGTCCATCCGTACTGCTTCCGCTCAACTGAAGCTATCGAGATCAATAATTCATAAAGTGCTTTATATAAATCTGAGACTTTATGCATATAAAATTCAATTATTGAAAGCAATTAAGGTAACTAACAAACTGCAACGAAAATAATTTACTGTTACAATCCTGTAAAAAATCAAAGATGACTTCCTTAATCGTATTTGCTTTATAGATGAGGCAACCTTCCACTTCATATCATGTAAACATTTCAGCAGAGTCTAGTTTCCGTTATAATTTTAATAGTTATTTTCTATTTGTCCAATTATTTTGTGGATACTCTGCATTCTAGGTCCGGAAGAAAGTTCTGTCGCACTTTTGACATTGATCACTATGAAGCGATTTTGGTACCTTTTCAAAGCTTACAGTAAAATAAACATTAAATTTTACGTTTTTATGTTTTCTTCTTTCTTTGCAGATTACTTTATACCACAGCGGTTAAATTCGTATCGATTTCACTCTTTTAAAATAAGTTCCGATCAGACACTGTATGCTTTCTTATTTCATAAGTTGTTCTTCTAGAATGGAAGCAGCAAGAAATATTCGTTTTGTCTATGGAAATGAAGCTTTAAGTGTCCGGACATACCAACAACAATTCAGTTTCAATCAGAAAATCTTTTTCTCGTAGATTCCACTAGATCTGGACAACCAAGTTCTGTCGATACTGAGCTCCTTAAAATCCAAAGCAAACTTTATTTAGAGGGAAAAGAGTTTATCAATTTAGAAGAGATAAATAATACTGAGTGTTTCTTTACTTCCAAACCTGAAGAATTTTACGCCCAAGGGATCCACAATTAGCCAAATAAATGGCATTACGCTATCAATAATGAGAGAAAATATTGATTTCAAATTCTCGCACAAGACCAGCAATTTTGCGGGAAGGGTCAAGTCGATTAAATCGACCACAGTCCTCAACTGGTACTTATTTTATCGAACCCGAAGGGATGAAAGGCAAATTCGACCTCGGTGGAATTTGGATTCAGAACGTAGAGACGGATGAAATGCCGCTAAGCATCTTGCCCAGCGTGTTAACGATTCTGCTTGCTCGCCGTCTTAAATTATGGAAAACATTACCTTGAATTATATGTAATAATTAAACCAAAGAAGTATTTGCTTGTTTTCCATCTTGAAATGCGACAGGGCTTTCTTTTTAACTTCATATATATATATATATATATATATATATATATATATATATATATATATATATATATATATATATATATATATATTTATATATATATATATTTATATATATATATATATATATATATATATATATTTATTTATTTATATATATATATGTGTGTGTGTGTGTATGTATGTATGTATGTATGTATGTATGTATGTATGTATGTATGTATGTATGTGTGCCTGTATATATATATATATATATATATATATATATATATATATATATATATATATATATATATATATATATATATATATATATATCTGTATGTCATTGTTCAGTTTTATTTCAAGATTTCTTCCCAATAGAAAAAGAGCCGATTTCTAACCTAGATCCAAAGCTCCTTTATTTGAATTTCAACATCAACAGGGTATGTATGTATGTATGTATGTAAGTATGTATGTATGTATGTATGTATGTATGTGTGTAGATTTGTATATTTTGCTTTATGTATGTATTCTCATGCATATAGTTACATATCTAGACATGCTCATATATATTTAGATGATAAACTTCTAGAAAGTTTTACAAGTTTTTCTGGTTTTGAGAAGCCAAATTTCTCAAGATTGATATTCAGGCAGTGTGTTACATATCCCAGGCCCCAATAATTACTGGTATAAACGTGAACTTGTAATCTATATAGAGTAACTGTAGATTTCTCAATAGCTCAGCGTAGGTATTCTCTTTTTCACTGATCTTCAGCTTTATGTTAACATCCGCTGGGCAGCTAATTTCTCTTCTTTATCCCAAATCATTATATCAGGTTTGTTGTGCTTACATTTTATTCCACCAGTACTCCCTTTTATTAAGAGTAGCTATGGCTTCCACCATACTGTGGATTTTTATTTCTTTGTCCTCGAGGTTAGCTTCCGACAGATTTCATTGTGGTGTGTCCTAGCTACAACATCACGTCTCATCAGTAGATAATATTGTGATGACATTTTCGGACAACTGCTTATGATGTGGATGATATCTTCGGTGTTAACTTCGCAAAGTCTGCATCGGTTGTCACATTTAGCGGCTTTTCTTGCATCTCTGTCCCTTTTGTGCATCAAGTACTAGGCTGATATTTCCTGTTCCTGGATTGCAAACACATACTTTTCAAAGTGATGAGTAGCAATCTGGCTATTCGTCCATGATAGACTGCCTTCATGATCAACGATACTATGGTCTCGGATCTTTCTACTAACATGTCCATGCATAGTCTTCTGCTCACATAGACTCATCCTTTCATCTGATGATACGTTGCGGTAGAGTCGTGCGACTTCTTCTGGCATGTATTCTAGGTTATCAGTCAAAGAATGTTGATCAAGGAGTTACCTTCTAAGTTTTATGATGTTATCGGCCTCATGTATTCAAACTTGGTCAAGGGATGCACTTCGACACTTGGTTATTAAAAGATGATGCCGAAGGGATATGATACGACATTCTGGATCGATGTTAAGCCTCTACTGCCTTATTTTCGTTTTAGGTAGATGCGCTTTACGTCACTGTTTATGTGGAAATTATGTGTGCTTGTTAGTATTTTTCGGGTTTTCACATAAATGGCTCGGATCTCATCAAGCGTCCAACCAAGCAGCCAAATGTTGGTATGAGTATTGGCACTGCAAATACTCACATGGGCCACTGTTTTATTGAATGCAGAGAGTTCTGAGGTTCAAATTTTCTTTATTCGGCTGTAATATTCTTTAGTGACACGTGTTTTGTTACAGGTGCCATTGTAAGATATGGTTATGTATGTATTATATATGTATGTAGGCACGTATGCTGCCAGCTCCTTTTTCCTCTTTCTTGATTCGATTAAATAAAAATACCAGCCAACTACTGTACTTGGGTATTATGGGCTATAAACCTGCTCCCTACTGAAATAATATTGTGGCTTTTTGCCGGTTAGAAATGTGTATTAAGGCTGCATATGTTGAGAGTTAGATTAATTATCATGAGAGAGCAAGAGAGAGAGAGAGAGAGAGAGAGAGAGAGAGAGAGAGAGGGGGGGGGACAGACAGACAGACAGACAGACAGACAGACAGACAGACAGACAGACAGACAGACAGACAGACAGACAGACAGACGGACGGACGGACGGACGGTCGGACGCACAGACGCACGGACGCACGAACGAACGAACGGACAGGCAGGAAGGAAGAACACAATATCAGAAGTCAACTTAGAGTAGCCTCCCTTGCATATAGTCATGTATTTCATCCTTTTGTTAACAAAACGAATCTTCTTGGACAGCAACCAACCATACATGAGAGAATATATAAAAGCTGCATCAAGAAAAAGGTTATCCTGTCCGTTTAATGTTACTTCTTGCATTTTGAAAGAAATTACGGACGAGATGAGAAAGAGACCTTTTAGTAATAATAGATTTGTTTTAGTCTAATTAGGAACAGAAGCCGCCATAGGAACTCATTGATCTTCCTGATTCATCATGTCCAAGGGCTTTCTTAACCTTCAACTATTTTGTAGTTTAGCGACCTGTTTTATTGAATGGCAGAGAGGGAAGCGCTGTCTCGTAGCAAATTTGTTGAAAGGTGGGTGACTGTTGGAAAAATGGCCAGTATGAACGGACCAATTCTGAGGTTACACCTGTAAAAAAAAAAAAGGTAATATAAAAGGAGAAGGGGCTTTATACCCCTTTTATTTACTGACCAGGCTCCCGTGGCTTTTATGGGTTTTTCCACGTGTAACCTTTTAAGCGTCTCCCCCTATTGGGAGTTTTATTTGTTATATCTTTCTCTGTTTTTCTTTGTTTACACGAACGTTTTCTTTTGGGACAAAACCCGTTGTAACCTTCGTTCTGTCTTTGTCCTTACATGTTTTTAATTTATATCAGCCCTTGTGGCCAATAAAACAAGAATCAATTATTTAGACGTCCCTTACCTCTGTTTTGCAAAATACAAAGAACAAAAATAAAGCAGATTATTTTAATCAAACAGGAGCTAGTTTTGACAATGATATATATAGTGTGTGGTAAAAGGTTTACTTCTCAACTATATGGTATTCGGTTCAGTCACGCTGCAAGGCACTTTGGGCGAGTTTCTTCTAAAATAGCCCCAGACAGACCAAAGCCTTGTGAAAGTCATTTGGTACACGGAAACTAAAGGAAGCCCATGGTGTGTGTGTGTGTGTTTATATATATATATATATATATATATATATATGCATACACACACATATACATACTATATATATGTATATACATACACATATATATATATATATATATATATATATATATACATAATAGATATAATAGATAAACATATATATATACATATATATACATAGATATATATACATATACACATATATATATATACATATACATATATACATATACACACATATACATATATACACATATATATACATATATATTCATACAGAGAGACTCGGTTGCTATTTCTAATATGCTGAGCAATCAGTTTAAGGGTTCTCGTAAGGTGGCGAGCTGGCAGAGTCGTTAACGTGCCGGACGAAATGCTTACCGGCATTTTCTCTGTCTTTATGTTCTGAGTTCATATTCCCGCGAGGTCGATTTGCCTTCCATCCTTCCAGGATCCATGAAACAAGTACCAGTTGAATATTGAAGTCGATGTAATCGACATATCCTCTTCCCCCCCCCCCCCCCCCTCCGAAACTGTTGGCCTTGTACCAAAATCTGAAACCAATATTATTCGATTGTCACGGGAAAGTGTACCAATCGTGACATCTGTTTATAATTAGTGTCAGGGGGAAATAGTTGCACCAATCACTATACTTGTCTCCCTTAGGGAACAGTTACTTCCCTTGTTGGGACACAAATTTCAGTTCATTTTCAGTGTTTTGTTGACCTCTCCTAAACGAAGACATACATAATTTCTTTGTGTCTAATGGAGAAACAATTAGTTTCGGCATTTTTATTGTCAGAAATAAATTATTTAATATTGTGTCAGGCTTGTAAGAATATTCTACTGAATTCTCATTCTGATATTTTTGTAAAACAGTTCCCCCGGTTACTAACATCTTAAAAAAGGAATATTTTTCACATACTGTACAAAGATATCATAGCGTAGCCCAAAAGCCACGCCAAAATTTACTATATTTTTATATAGTAAATTGTAGCGCTGCATAGGGGCCACTCTATCCCTCCGGAAGCAGTACGGTATTTTCACTCTGATGAAATTTCAACCCTAATGATAAAAAAAGCCAGTACGTAATGTCTAGTTCTCAAAAATGTTCAACAGAGCAGATGAGATACTTTATTGTAGTCAACTTTCCTTGTTCAATAAATCGATGTCCGTTCCTCAAGTAGATACATTTAGTCAAGAGTGCAATATAACATGCCTACAGTTTGTTATGTTCAACTCCAACAGCATCTTGAATTCTTCACGACATTATACACCGTCACCAAGCTCCACACACTAACAAGTTTCTCACCAAAACCAACATCCTATTGCTTCCGCACCTGCCCTATTCACCCGGTTTAGCACCTGCAAACTTCCATCTCTTCCCCAAGATGAAAATGCAGCTCAAAGGTCATTGTTTTAACACCATTGTTGAGATCCAGAGCAAATCGCCGTTCCTCAACTCCCTTATGAAAAACGTCTTCCAGACCGAATTTGAAAAGTGGCAGGCATGGGGATACTGGTGTATTGCTGTGCAAGGTGACTATTTCAAAGGAGACAATGCTAAAACCTGGGATTTTTTATTAAACGTAACTAGTCATTGAACTTTTTGATACCACCTCGCATTTCGTTTAAGTGTCTATAAACGTACCAGCATAACATCAACTACTTCCTCCATATCGGTTACACTAAGGTAGATTAGTATGTACAAGGAGGTGTTGAAAGGTTCCTGGCTTTAAGGTATCATTAAAGGCCTAGTTGGAGGACCAGCCTTCTAAGTTCTTTTATAGGGTTTAGAAAAACTGAAGGACTGCTGCAATAAGTGTGTGAATCTGAGAGGGGAATACGTTGAAAATCATAATTAACTGATCCTCCTGTATTTTTTTTTACCTAAAACCAGGAACTTTTCAGTACCCCCTTGTATATGTACATACATTTATAAGTCTATGTAGAGAGAGAAAGAGATGTAGGGTGCCATAGCTCATTGCTGTAAAGAAGAGAGATGTGTTATACATGATGTAATTTAAAACTTCAATGCTGAGTTCAAACTCTGACATATAAATTACTTTTTATCAAATAAATTTAATGAAGTAAGACAAAAACAACACTGACTGGTTGATGAGAATGACAAGAATTACTTTCTAGTCATCTTTATTAGCAATACCATTAAAAAGTGAAACAAGATGAACCCTTTTAAAAACCTCAAATCTGTGTTTCACCAAAACAGGCACAGAAAACAAAGTAGATATGAAGTAACTTAGAAAATAATCCACTTATACATATTTACAGAGATTGAAATACAAGAGGAGCAACACACAACTGCACACACATCAATAGTTAGTCAGAGGGAAAGAAAGATACACACACGCACACACATATACACACACACACATGCACACACACCCACACACACACACACACACACACACACACACACATGCATTCATGCATTCACATACACACATACTTCAAATACACCAGTTTTCACTTTGAATAAAAGCAGAATGGTCATTTTCCTATATGAAATCCTCTTTCAAAAATGTCACCTGATTATACAATGGAATGATGTATGGGAACAAAAATGTGGGCGCATTATGTAATATGTGGTTGCCACAAAGCAACCAACTTTGAGCAGGGGTGCGCAGGTGAAGCCTGACTGCAGTAAAATATAAGGAGTGCTGCACAGATTCATAGCAGCAGTTGTTGATGTTGTTACAGCATGAGAACAGAGAGAGAGAGTTACTAATAAATGTAATTAACACACAGAAGTAATTTTCTTAAATAAAAACAAAAAACATTGAGAAAAGTAAAGCATGTGAGTATTACAGGCAGAGAAAAAGGAAACATTACTGACCATTTCAAAAGAAAAAGAAACATTTTGTTAGCAGAAAAATAAAACAAATAAGAAAGAAAAAAAAGCTTTAGTTATCAGCACAGAGAGAAAAAAAAAAGCTTTAATAAATATTTTAGAGAAGTTTCTTTGAATTTTTAATAACAAAAAAAAAATGTTGCAGTTTGAGATAAATAAAGGATGAAAAAAAGTCGTTTTGAAAATAAAATGAGGGAAAAAAAAAATCGCAAATGGCGGTAAAAGAAACAAAAAATTATAAAGCCCAATGCATTTCATCAACTGCTTTGTGATAGCAGGGATTGAATAATTTGTAGCTAAACATTTGTGACTGTTAGCACTGTCTGTCACCAAAGTGGACCTTTGGAATCGTCTGTGACCATATTCCTCAAGCAGAAATATTAATTCCCTCTTCTAGGTCTTCACTAATTGCAGATGAAGGTCGAGTTTGTTTTTCTGTTGGAATACAAAGATTATATTGTGAGTGAGAGGTATCAACTGTCTCGTCTTAACTGCAGCAGCAAAGGAATAAGCTAGCAGTCGCAGCAGTTCAAATCGCTGAGAATTGAAAGGTTACCAGCTGGCCAAATAAGAGACAGAAATACTTGACCAACTTTTGATTTACTATTTGACCTATTGATGGTCAAACAACTGACCAGTTGGTATAACACTTAACCCATTTGATTATCAATTGTTTGACCACTTGATGAGTGACCATTTGACCAACAGATATTTGACAAGCGATGATCAATCATTTGATAATGTGTATTTGACCAAGTAATTCTCTCTCATTTGCCCACTCGATGGTCAAACATTTAATATTAGAATATCAAGTGTTAATGATATCACATTTAACCACTTGATGGTCTAAGCAATTAACTGATATATTGTCCAACCAGCTGATAATCTCTATCTGACCAAGTGATATTTTTGTTATTTGACAAGTTGATATCAGTGGTCTCTATTTGACCAATTGATGATCTATTGTTGTGAATTACTGGAACAGTTAAGGTCAGATGAATTAGCATGACATACAGAAGTAACTTTTGACCGAAACCACTGAACTACCAAACATCTGAAGTCAACCAAAATTATCTGCAGAAGTGTTTCTTCTTCTGCAATGTAGAATACAGAGGGGAGGGGCAAAAAATAAAAAGTCGAGGGAGAGAGAGAGAGAGGCAGACAAGAAGAGAGAGGAAATAGAGTATGGGAAAGAATGAGGGGAAAGACAAGTAAAAGGTTAAGAGAGAAGCTAAGCTAGTCGAGAGGGAAAAGAGTAGACTTATAAGAGATAAAAAGAGGCCATTAGTTAAAACTGAAATCTGAAAAGCATAAGAAACCAAGCTAAGATGGAGAACCAAAAGATTGCTCTCATTCGAAGCACTCTAGCAGAGAAATCAGGAGCATAGAGATGAAGGAGGTTTGTGTTCAGTTGTGCTTTAGCATTTATCACAGTGTATTAAATCAAACCTCATTTCCCCTTTCACTCACTCACTCACACACTTTTAGCTGGAATAGCTAATAAATACACGCAAGTGTATGTGAACATGCAAGCATGCGTATACAAATGCATGAGAATGTACACACAAAAGCTTTCTTACATGCTTCAAAATATATACACATATATATATATATATATATATATATATATATATATATATATATTCACACACACATATTATACACACACACACACATACATACATTCCCTTTGTCTCTCACTCTCTCTCTTTCTCTCTCACATGTATATAGACATACAATTGCATGTAGACAAACATGTAGAGACAGAAGAAAGGGGTAGGTCTGCAAATGTTTTAAATTAATCACGCCATTAATCACGCCTCAAATCTGATGGAAACAAATTGCACACACACACACGCGCACACAATGTGTGTGTGTGTGTGTGTGTGTGTGTGTGTGTGTGTGTGAAGTGTGTGTGTGTGTGTGTGGTGTGTGAAATGTGTGTGTGTGTGTGTGTGTGTGTGTGTGTGTGTGTGTGTGTGTGTAACGTTTATGTGCTTGAGTGTATGTGTGAGAGAGAGAGAGAGAGAGAGAGAGAGAGAGAGGTGCGCATGTGCATGTGCACATGTGAATGCCCACATGTATGTTGTGCATGCAAGTATATATTTGTGTGATTTCAGAGTTCAGTCCCTGCCCCTTCACATTAAAATGGCACCCTAAACCAAACTGCCACGATAATAGTTCTACATCTCTAACAAATTTACAAGTCAACTCTTTCAAATACATTTGGGCTTTGTTGTTGTTATTTCTTTATCTGAAACTTTTTTTTTTTTTTTCCTTCCATCAAATTCACAAGTCTTTTCTTAATAGCCAGCATCGTCTCCCTTCATTTCCCTACTCCATGTTTCTTTTTTTATTCTTTTTTTCTTTGTACATTCCAAGTATTTACCATATTGTTTCGGTTTTCTTTGAATGTTTACCTTCTTCCAAAATTCCTTCACTGTGGCAAGAGATTTGATCAGTTCCTCAACAGCATTAAAAAAAAAAAAGTTTAAAAAATACAAATAAAACAATTACAGCTGTTTCCAAAATTCCAATGTCCACTGCTTGGAGAGAAAATCCACCTCTGCTAGTTTGGTTTTTCTTTCTTTTTTTCTTTCTTTCTTTCTAAGTAGAGTTCTTAGCCTGTTGAGTTGCTTGGCTTTGTAATCACATTGTTGGTTGTCATGACGCGCAGTTCCCACCTGCAACAGACAGTAACAGCTGACATAACTGGCACAGGGTTACATAAAACGACACATAACACACCTTAAACTAGAGTACTCAAGCCATCAATAATGAGAGCAGGTGTACTAAGCTTTGTGATAATTACAACATTTTGGTTTGAATGTATGAATATTCATTTTTATCCCAATTGAAGGTAATGTTACAAAATGCACATGATGAAAGTTGCTAATGAGAGTATGAGAATGTACATAAAACTGCCAAAATAACAGGAAAATAAAAATACATTTAGCACTCCCTAATTAATAAACAGGTTTCATTAGTTTTAATATGTACAATGTGGTAGTCAATGATTCACTCATTATTCTACATTAAGTTTCAAAGATGATGTACATGTATTCAATTTCACAAATGATGTACATGTACATGTAATCAAAACTACCAAAATATATACATAATTATACATGGTTACATGATTTCACAAACAGGTTACATTCAAGAGACAGCAGGTTTTGTTTTAAGCAAAAGTTGCACATTTACAATATATCATTTGACACATTCCATGCAAAAAATACATCTTAATGGAAATTAAAGAACAACCACCGGACACATTGTAAATCATTCCAGTCTGGTTTATATAATTTTAATATCCATTAAGACACTGGTTATGTTTGCTGAGGGTTTATTGTCTCCCCTGTGATATTTGCTCAGCCTTTTTTCTTAATGCATGTCCTCTCATTCAAATGTCATTCACATCAAATGCAGTTAACAAACCATCTTGTATCTTGATAAACGCTAGAATAAACTATTTCATCTGGGAAACTCTGGGTGGTTGTATTTTTCAAGGCTTGTGGTTTTTATTATCAAACATATATTTATATATGTGTATGTATACATGTGTGTGGTGGGGGAGGCAGCAACCATAAATAACAAAATGTAAAAAACAGTATTATTTCAAAGCTTGCTTCAGTGTTGTTCATCAAATATATTTTAAAATATCTTTTTGCTTACCTACACAGAATGAAATTCACCAATCCATTTAAACATTTAAAACACATTATGTACATACCTTATATCTAATGGTAACAGACTTGTATCCAAATTATGTTCCAAAACAACTAACTCACACAACATCTTCAATGTTGGAGCTAAAATAACACAAAACAGATTATATATATCAGCAGTATTCAAAACACCAAAACTGCATTATTTACAAATCCGTTTTTATTCTCTTCTTCTCACTCACAGTCTTCCTCAAACACACACAAATAGGAAACATGCTACGCATAGAATCAGACACTCACAAACACACACATACAAACATAAACTCACAAACACACACACACACACACACACACACAAACATGATTGTCCTTCATTGTTTTGATAATGGATAGATACTTTCAGTGAAACTTATTTGACTGATTAAGATTGATTTCAAATTTTGGCACAAGGCCAGCAATTTCAGGGGAGTGAGTAAGTTGATTACATCAGCCCCGCCAGAGTTCAACTGGAACTTATTTTATCAATCCCAAAAGGATGGAAAGCAAAAGCATCTCAGTAGAATTTGAACTCACAGCATAAAGACAAACAAAATGCTACAAAACACCACTTGACGACAATCCTCTGCTTAGGAAATTGTTTTTCTCTCGGCTGCCGCCGAATGTCCAACCCATACTGGCCACAGCAGTTGATTCAAATTCGCTCGATCAGATATCAGATAGCCACCTTGGCAGAAGAGGTCATAGAGTTCACTGTGCAAGCCGCACCTCACCATACCTGTTCGGACACCGTAGTAGCTTCCTCTACTACCACAATATCTTCTCCCTCGTCACGTGACGACATTTTGGAGAGAGTCGATGCATTAGTACGTCGCATGGACACATTGTGGTGAGAACGCGCCAGCTCTCATCATCACAGGAGAAGCCATTCCAAGTCACGGTCATCTAGTTCTAATCCAACAGTTTCCAATCTCTGCTGGTACCATGCCACATTCAAAGAAAAAGCCCATCGTTGCATCCAGCCCTGTTCATTCAGGTTGTCAAGAAACTAGTTCCAGAAGATTTGGGCACGTCAGATTCTTTCTGCAATTTTTCATCTCATTATGCATTCTTTGTTAAGGATCATGTGTCTAACGAAACATTCATGGTTGGCACCGGATCCAGCTGTTCTATTTGCCCTTTGCGTCTTACTTCAGCCAAGCAAAAGCAATCTGCCATTATCCTGCACGTTGTAAATCTATCCCCGATAAAAACTTACGGTCAGATCTCATTATACCTAGATCTCAACCTTCGAAGGGATTTTAGGTGGGTTTCTGTTATAGCAGAACTACCATATCCCATTCTATGTGCAGAATTCTAGGTGAGGCTCAATAAATGAAAGTAAATATCCAAGTACGAGTTTGAATTTCATTGATTGATTGATACAAGTGCATCCTCAGATTAAAGCAATAAACCACTGTGAAGGGCAGTGAGGGGAAATGTAGTCCAGGTATTAGGAAAATGGGTTCGGATTCATCCAGAACAGATTGAATGCAGGAGCTTAGACATATGAAACTAAATAACATGTAAATGTTGTGTAATAAGAATGGGAGTTTTGTTTAATACTTTCTTAATACTTTCTTAATTTCTGCTCAAAGTAAAACTGCTTCATTCATGCCATCATTGCCTTGGATGAAGGCAGAAAAGAAGACTTTTACTGATTGTTCCCTTCTATAAATCTAAAGATTACTAATTTTTTTATAACGTGTACAGCTGGATTATTAGATTATTAGATTATTAGAAAGCAGAGGTAAGAGGGACTAAACAGCACAAATGTATAAAAAAAATAATTATAGATTATTATCATTATTACCAAAATCCAAAACGTGAAGATCTGAATGGTCATAGAGATCCATATCATTTTCTTCGTTAGCTTCATTTTGTGGATTGGTAGGGCTACAATAAAGAAAACTGTAACATTAATAACTGAACACATTAAAGCACAACACTTAGATATTCCCTTAAAATCTCAATGGTCCATAAAGTTCCAATAATGGTAGATAAAAAGGCAGGCAGACAAACACTTATGGAAACTTCAAGGAGTTTTTTTGTGTTGATACTTGTTTTCATTCGATTAATTTTTCAATATAACTTTGTTTTTAACTGTATCAAGGTGTAGGCATAGCTCTGTGGTTAAAAAGTTAGCAACTTCATGGTTTCAGGTTCAGTCCCACTGTGTAGTACTTGTGTGAGTGTCTTCTATAGTCCAATAGTCTGCTGTGAAATTGGTAGACACAAACTTTAAGGAAGCCTCTTTTATCTGTGAGTGTACATATACCAACATATGTATATACATACACACACTGATATATATATATCATCATCATCATCATCATCATCGTTTAACGTCCGCTTTCCATGCTAGCATGGGTTGGACGATTTGACTGAGGACTGGTGAAACTGGATGGCAACACCAGGCTCCAATCTAATTTGGCAGAGTTTCTACAGCTGGATGCCCTGCAGTTAAGAAACTCAGTTCACAACCATGAGGAACCAATGTGTAATCCCATTGCTTGGCATCTACCAAGTTTCAAGTCAACCAAAGATTTGTGCAAGAATGTGGATAAACATAAACTATACACAAGTCCATCAGATGGTCTGGATCTATAATTGAAATGTCCAGTTTTGTTACACCTGTGTTATGGCTGATTCTACTAGAGAAGTACATTAAAGATACACATGCATGTGGAATACTCAACACATTTTGCATGCTAATTCAATGAGCAGGTTGTCCCCTAAGACTCGTGGGGCTGGTTAGTTGGCTTCCATGGCATATAAGTAACTGAGATCACAACTTTCTTTCTGAAAGGGTCACCAGTTCATTGCAGAGTTGTTCATTTACAGCTGAGTGGACTGGAGCAATGTGAAATGAAGTGTTTGGCTCAAGAACACAATGTACTGCCCAGTCTGGGATCATGAGTGCACCACTCTAACCACTATGCCACATGATCTTCATGAAAGTTCACCACAGAGGAATGAAAAGACTCTCTAGAATGAATTATTGTTGCTGTTCTACTAATTGGCTACACTGAGATTCCAGTACAAACAATTAGGAAAAAGAAGAAAAAACAAGACAGTTTGCTCTAGAAAGAATTTTCATGTAAAATTCCTGTCTTAAGGATCTTTCTCTCTCTAACAAATGCTACCAAAGAAAAACATCGTCGTATGAATGAACAAATCTGAAGAAATAAAGAAAGATACAAATAAAGAAAAACAACTGGAAACAGTTCTGTTGACTCTGTAAATAATTTCGAAAGGTTATACTAACCTTGTGCCACCAAACAGAAATACTCTAGAGCCAATCACACAGCAACATTGTCTCCGACGAGGACATGGTCCTTTGCCTTTCACCTTAACCATTGTCCAATGATGGTGAACTATAATAGAAAACAAAGAAAGCATTTTAGTGTACATTTAGTACCTTAGCATTCAGATTACTGTCAAATGTAATGCATATTCATCCACATTGTTTTGTATTAATCATGCATTATCTTGTAGTTTTGAGATTCTGGTGATGCAATTGTTTAATCTTAGAATAGCATTGTGGGGTATGTGTTGTTCAAAGCACATTCGACAGTTGTTCTTGAAGAAATAAATCCAGCAGTAAAAATTAGCTCTGGAAAATCGCTTAATTCTAAAAACAGGTCATCATCATGTGATATCTGTTTTCCAGACTGGCATGGCTTGGACAGATTAACACTGGCCAAGTCAGTTTCTATTCTTGGTTACTACCCATTTTAGACAAGTTGGAAGGCCACCTTTTGTCAAGAAGTAGAGTGTAAACATTTACAGACTCTCACGAATATACATACATGTATATGTGCATGTGTGTATGTATGTGTGTATGTATGTGTGTATATATATATATATATATATATATATATATATAGAGAGAGAGAGAGAGAGAGAGAGAGAGAGAGAGAAAGAGAGAGAGAGAGAGAGGGAGAGAGAGAGAGAAAGAGAGAGTAAAGTTTTTTTGTTTATTGTATAGCCAGTAGTTTGAAGTGCTCAGATAAAAAAAAACCCAGATGCAAAAATGTTAAGGAGAATTTCAGATAGGTTCAACAATTTAAATAAACATAATGGCAGGAGAATATATGTTTATGTTTATTTAAATTGTTGAACCTCTAAGAAATTCTCCTTAACATTATATATATATATACATATACACACACCAAACCGCTAAGTTACTGAGATGTAAACAAACCAACACCAGTTGTCAAGCGATGGTGGTGGGACAAAGAGAGACACACACAGAGGCCTCCACACCATTTCACTCACAAGGCATTGGTTGGCCCAGAACTATAATAGAAGACACTTTGTCCAAGGTGTCATTGTGTGAAACCTGAAACCACACAATTACAAAACAAGCTTTTTAATCACACAGCCTCGCCTGTGCTTTTAATGCATTTTTTTTATTTAATACTGCACATCACAAATCTGTCTTCCATTCAAAACCATTGATAGTTAGTGACATCAATATTCTTCTCACTACATTATTTGCAGGTCACAAACCTTAGATAGACTTCTTAAATATGCAAAATGCTTTCTGCACTGAAAAATAGGAACAAAGAATTGCCAGTTGCATTTCTGGCAATCATCCAGCACCAACACTATACCTCCACATTAGAATCAGATGCACTGATTTGCTGCAGAGACAGTAACGCAATATCAGCTTTCTCCACTTTTACCAACACAGGTTCATGTTCTTGCCAACTTTCTACAATTACAGCTACTTTCCCATTTATGCTAAATCATTACAATTAGACACAAGTAAACACACACAACACAAACAACAAAACATACACAGAACATATGTATTATAATAACAGAAAACACTGAGAAAATATTGATAAATTAAAAAGGGATAAAAATATAAAACAGGTGTGACCTTGACCTTTTCTCTGAAACCTCAACCAACAGCTTTGTAGTTCTTTCATCATCATCGTATTAACATCCACTTTTCCATACTCACATGGTCAGACGAAATATGTTGTGGCAGATTTTCTACAGCAATATGTCTTACCTGTCACCAACCTTCACCTGTCTCCAAATAAGGTAATATTACCCCATGGAAAATTGGACATGAAGGACACTGCTTGTACAATGATGACATTAATTTACACCTATCGCATGAAACCAAGGCAAGGAGGCAGTACACACATCCATGCACTTACACATGCGCACACATACATACACAACAGGCTTCTTTCAGTTTCTGTCCCCCAAATCCACTCACAAGGCTTTGGTTGGGCCAGTAGAAAGCACTTGCTGTGAGACTGAACCCAAAATTATATGGTTGGAAAGCAAACTTCTAACTACACAGCCACATCTGCATTAAAAAACATTAAAAAAAAATTAATGAAATAAGCAACCAGGCGTGGCTGTGTGGTAAGAAGCTTGCTTCCCAACCACATGGTTCCAGGTTCAGTCCCACTGCACAGCACCTTGGGCAAGTGTCCTCTATAGCCCCAGGTTCACCAGCACTTTGTGAGTGACCTCAGTAGACAAAAATTGCACAAAGCCCATTGTGTGTGTATGTGTGATTGCTTAATACTTCACCATGTCAAAAACTTAAGCTACATCTGTTGATGATGTTGACATTCCCTTGTCAACAAAATATCCAGAAGTTCTGCAGTTTCAAAGATGAGTGAAATGCAAATATCATTACTTGGAAAACAGGTAAGAGTTAGTAACAGGAAAGGCATTTGATTGTAAAACAATACCTCAATGATATATATTTGCCTAATCCATGCTAGCATGGAAAAAAAAACAGATGCTAAACAAACGAACTTCTGTATAATGTTTTGAGTGAATAAATAAAGAATTACCTGGGTCAAACCTGAAGATATCACGGAAGTGCAAATGATGAAATCCATTGAAACCACCAAATACATATAAATAACCTTTGTAAACAACTGAAAATATACAAGTTAGGTGGAGATGAGATTGAGAAGATGAAGGGAATAAAAAACTGAAACAGTGAGATGAAGAGGACAGAACTGGGAGAAAGAGAACAAGAGGCAAAGAGAAAAAATATACAACTAAGAGAGTAAGAGGGAGAGAGAGAGAGCAAGAGAGAGAAATTTCCTGAGAAATAAAGTGATTGAAATGAAAAAGAAACCCTACAAAAATTTCAGATAAAATAGAGGAACTGATTTTATGCTTTTGAATATTATATTACTGATGTATATTGATGTATGAAGATTCATGGCATAGTGGTTAGGGTGATGACTTCTTAATGTCAAGGTCATTTGTTCAATTCATGAACTGAGTAGCACATTGTGTCTTTGAACAACACACTTCATTTTACATTGTTCCAGTCCACTCAGCTAGCTTGACTGCTGGTGCAGCTTTCTCTCCCTCCAGCTGTCACATCCTCAATGTACCACTGGCTCAAAACTAGTGGGGAGGTGCCAATATGTCTGCTTGTGACTACATAGACACCTAAAACAAGTAGTAAAAGTATGGTATTTACCACCAAGTCATACTTGCTTGTGAGCAACGGACATCCATAAGTGTTTCTATTAAAAGGATGAAATTATAAAACGCATGATAACAATATGAGAAACATTACTTCCCATGAGATTTAGTGTAGGTTTCATCCTGCCAGAGGCTTTGTTGAGTAGAAGTTCAAACAAATAGCCCTGTAACAGACAGACTGACTGTTTTGAATATTAAGCGGTTAAGTCTTCTGTTCTTATTGGACTGGTGCATAATTATTGCAGCTTTTTTCAACAAATTTTATTCAACAAAAACAATAACAATATTTAACAAAAACATCTTTAAATGGGAAGCAGTAATTGAAGTGGATGGTGAATATGCTCCGGAATAATCATTTAAAGATGTTTTTGTTACATGTTATTGTTTCTGTAAAATAAAATTTGTTGAAAAAAAACTGCAATAATTATGCACCAACCCAATAGTTCCCCAGACACCATTGCTCATTGATTATTAAATGCATACAAACTATCATCATCATTATTACTTGTTTAATTTGGGTTTTCAAGTTTCTTTTCAGTTAATTTTCTGAGTATTTTGACTATTATGCAATCTCAATGTTTACAAGTCTAATTCTCAATGATTTTCCTCAAGCTATTTTTGGGTCTGTCATGTCTTAAGTACTTTCCATCACCTAACAACTATACTTCATTTCATTTAATATACATCATTCATTTTTCCTTATATAATCCTGTCTGTAGTGTTAGTTTCTATGCATATATCTGCCAATTACTTTGATTCTCATCAGATTGTTTAACTTACTTGTACTCCATTTTTCTTGTAAGTTAACATTTCACTTTCAAAGGGTCAAAGGTAATTATTAGATCTCCCATTGCTGTAGATTTTCTTTGACCACCATCAGCATCACTCTGTCATGATGTCACCACACTACCATACATCACACTACCATACATCACACTACCAGATGACATTTCTCTGCCGTACACTCATCTCATCTCATATGTTCTTTTGCATGAAAAAAAAAACAGTTTGTTTTTTTTATATGCAATGCAAACACGTCTTTTGCTGCATTTCTTCACTGCAAACTTAACATCCATTTGCATCCCACAACTGAATTAGCCTTAAATCATCTAAATCCAGCTTATCTCTTACACTGAAATATGAGAAAGTGAAAACTAATATGAGAGAGAGAGAGAGATGAGAAGAAGGAAAAAGTTTGGAATCTCACAAGCAGAATGACTTCGCCGTCCAATTGGGGCTACTCCACTAGTTTTAGTCTGGGTCCAAGTGTTGGTGACTGTATCGAACATCTGGATTTTATTACAGTAGATTTCTCGATTAGAAAATGTCTCCCCGGAAACATCACTCCGACCACCAAACACATACATGATATTACCAATAGCTGTAGCTGAGTGGAAATCTCTCCATATTGCTGGAATGCCCTTCAAGGAAAAAATAATAACAATTCAGAATAAATTAAAAAACTAAGAATACTTTTCAAAATTTATTTACAATCTATAATAACAAAAGCAAAATTCTGTCTGTCTGGGACCCCTGTATCTCAGTTTATGTTTGCTCTTCATAGATATGTTATGCTTTTTTGAAATCAGGATGAAGCCAACCACTTTGAAGAAAGTGCTAGGTGCTTTTCATATGTCACTGGCATGAATGCATTTTACATGGCACTAGCATGAGTGCATTTTATGTGGCAGCCACGAGTGCATTTTACAGGGCACCAGCATGAATTCATTGTGGTACCCATATGAGTGCATTTTATGTAGCACCAATTTGTTGAGGCAGATTTTTCTAGAGCTGGATGCTATTCCTGTTGCCAACCATCACCTGTTTCCTGACAAGGGGATATTTCCCTATGGCCAGATATATTTTTCATGAAAGACTACCAATGAACAACATTGCTTATATAACAGTGATAGCACATTTATGATTAACACATGATGTCAAAACAAGGGCACACATACACACACATATATATATATATATATAACTGACACTCCATTCTAGTAGTACATAAAAAGCACCCACTACACTCTTGGAGTGGTTAGCATTAGGAAGGGCATCCAGCTGTAGAAACCTTTCCAGATCAGATTGGAGCCTGGCGCAGCCTACTGGCTTGCCAGTCTCCAGTCAAACCGTCAAACCCATGCCAGCATGGAAAACGGACGTTAAATGATGACGGTGATGATTTAGTATCAGATAAAGTTGTATAAAAAAAGATTTTTGGTAATAAGTTAAATAAAAAAAATTGGGCACTAACAGGTTAACCTATTAGTACCACAGTGTCTGGTGAAATTACAACAAAAATGAACTGTAAAAGATTCACAAATCTATGTACAAAATTTGGTGTTGTGTACAACTAAATTCAAACTTACAATGTCAGTTTTATAGAAAAAGTGAAGCATATGGAGAATATAAAATTAAAATGAGTGAAGTGAGAGAATAGGTAATTTAAATAAGAAAACTTACTTTTATTTTTATATGTTGCCAAGTATATGTAGCGAAGTCCAAAGCTTGCACTTGGTTGGAAAATCGATCAACCTGCATTATAAAAAAAAGCAACATGATATTGTATACCACTGAGTGTAAACATTGGATCAAATTGAACTAAATAGTACTGATTGGACTGGAACTACAGTAGAAGACACTTGTCCAAAGTGCAGTACTGCGGGACTGAACCTGAAACCTCATAGTTAAGAAGTGAACTTCTTAAAAGCACACTGCCATAACTGCACCGATCATACACACACGTGTGTGTGTGTGTGTGTACATGAATGTGTTGGACCTATCAGCTACATTTCAAGCTGCCAATTACTTCATTTATAAATATATCAGATATGTTTCTTGATTAGGTTAATCTTCATGGAAACTGGAAATCTAAAAGCATTGTAACATTGATATTGCAAATTAAAAATATGGTCAAGAATTAAAATATACCAATATATCTGGATAGAGATTTAGTGAGAAGGTCTGGCTATGATATGGACAAACAACTGCTACAAGATTGTGATTATTACAGATCAAAAGAGAGAGAACTCAAGAAATCACAAAAGTAAACTATTTAATCAGGCAAAAAGAAGACTAATTACTGAGCAAGCTTCTCTATACTGGCATAGAAATGCATTAATTGTAATGATATTGAGAAGATGGGGTGGTGGATAGTAATGAACATGCTGATAACTAGGAGAAATTAAAGCAGTGTTAATTATAATCAGCAAATACAACTTGATTGTCATTAGTAAAAATATAATTGGGGTAATCTTAATCAGTATTAACTAGACACATATACACATCATCATTTGATGTCCATGTTCTGTGCTAGCATGGGTTGGATAGTGGGCTCAAGAATTACATCATGCTCCAGTGTCTGTTTTGGCAAAGTTTCTACAGCTGGATGCCCTTCCTAACATGGCAGCCACCTTACAGCATGTACAGAGTTCTATTTTCATACGACTGGCACAAGTGAGATTGCTGTACAGCTTGCAAAAACTACAAAACTTAAGATGAGGGACCTTATGCTAGCAGATGAGGGTTAAGGGTGTGAGAGAAAGGAGTAGGGCACAGCAGGTTCTTGTTGCAGAGGATTTACATGGCTACTCACAAGAGAGTGAGAAATGAATCAGTTGTAACAGTAAAGAGGTAAATAGTGGTGGTGAGGTGTCCAGGTGGCACCTCAAGGTACAGAGGTAAGTAGAAGTCAGTGGGGACAGAGAAACTAAGAGTGGTGGGGTTCACAAGACTGTACAAAGGGCAGGAGATAGAGGAAAATAAGAGAGAGGTAGGTAACATCTGTAAGGATCAGGTAAGTTGATTGGTGGCTGCAAAGGTGGGGTAAATATTTAATTGTATACTGCAGAAAATTAAACAAAATTATAGACCTTATCAATTCCAGCTTCCTTAATTCAAACAATCTAAGCAATGAGCTTATACACATTGATTGGTTGATTTGTTGTTTAACCCAAGGTGTGCTTTGACTATGTTATATTAGGATCTGTTAGAAAGGCATAAAGTCATAAATTTTTAGAGAAGAGTAAAGAAGTGTATTAATATATATTACAAAAAGTTATTAACAATGACCAAAGCCAAGTGGTTACAGGTGAAAAATCAAAATTCTTATTTCAATTTTTGTAGGACACAAATTTTCTTTCAATTCTATTTAATATCTCTTGCCATATTTCATGGCTTTCTATATTTTTATATTTTATTCCTTATATTCTAATTGATAAATTTCCTGCTTTCCTGATTCAACAGGACAATAGCATTCCAACCACAATCCAAGACTGCATTGTCCAATTTGCCCTTTCTTTCCCTTCTTTCTTCTGACAGTAGAATGTGATCTGAGAGATTTGGCTGCTATTTGTAGTAGGTCAAATGACTCTATAGACTCCCACAGGTTGATAAGTTAGGTATCTCAACTAAGACCTCATTGTTTTCACTGATAAACTACTGGAAATGAACTATCCACTTAATTATCTTCTCCACTCTATTTCTTTTGTTGCTCAGAACATGAGACAAAAGAAATGGCTTCTTTAGCCATAATAAATGCTAAGCAGAACAAAGAAAACCATCCATGTTGATAGAGACATTAATCCAGCCAACCTAAATTAAAACTGATACTAAGAGGGAGGGCTTTTTGCTTCATAAGTCATAATAACTACAGCCAGTCTACTGCTAATGTTAAGGGCGTTCAGTCTTGTATTTCACACAACACATTTTGTTCTATTGCTCATTGATTTTAAACACATATTTCACATGCATTTTTGCCATGTGTCATGTGCATTTGTCTATACAGTTCGTATACTGTCTTGTGAAACACTCAAATAAAAAAATAGAAATTTATTAATATGCATGTTGCTGTCCGATTCCTTTTAGTTGCAAGTGGAGTACAGACTTCAAGAGAGAATTACTGGCTTCTATCAAAAAGAAGTACAGCTTTCAATTTTTAATATATTATTGTGGCTAATGGTAGAGCCTCAAGCCCTTGATGCTTGAGATGAGCATACTACATGTAGCATAAAACATCAATCTTCAACTTTCATAGATTAAAGAGCCCCATTGACAGTTCTCTAATTGGGCACATCCTAGCACTGGCTCTGCCTATATGAGATTTTCACTTAGTTCTGTTATAACATTCCAAATTCACCGAATCTATTCACAATAATTTAAGCTTTTAATAATTACTTTTAATAGTCGTTTTGCTTCTATACTTTAGTGGAATGCTTTTTAGATTTCCCTTTTTGTTAACTTACCGCCTCTTCATAACCTCCAAATATGTACATTTTATTATTTATGACACAAGCAGAGTGACCGTCTCTGGCACCAGGTTTTACGCCGTGAACTGTTGGACGTGACCATGTGAACATATCTAAAGTTGAAAAGACAATACAAAAGATATACAATCACATAATTAATATGGTTCTTTGGAAATTTTACTGTAATACTTGGCACAATTAATATCTCACACAACACATTTAGACAGAGATTACTTCAAACAGAAACTCCTACATTTTTCCTCACCTCATATGACACATCTACAAACCACTAATCATGTTAAATTGACATATCTATAATGTCCAATCTATATTATGTCGAACCCATTAATTCTCAACATTATCCATTCCTTCTTTCTTCTGGAATCCCCCCTATCCCTGTTTTTCCTAAGACCATAAACTGATCTTTGAGGATCAGCAAAAGCCAAGGGTACAGTTCCTTCCTTGAAAGCAAAACATTATAAATAAAACAGTTATAATCCTTTGGGCTTCATTCTAAATTGGACACCACACACAATGCAGACATATGCATCCTTCTACTTACAATTTAGAGATGGTTACAAAATCCAACAGCATTTACCAATAGTTTTACTCTTGGAGAACCTTTGAAATACTTTCCATGTCTCAAGGAACCCATACATGAAATTTACAGTGCATACTCTAAATCTTCATTAATCTCATACTTTCTCTTTCATAAAGTTAAACTTCGTAAATGATTGAACAAATCATATTGTCTTTCAAAAGTTTGGCAAATACCAAATCTATCAGACACCACAAAGAAATTCAAAATTCAAAATAATTAAGACCATGTTTAGACCAAACTCCCTTACAATTTCCTATCAAGAGGTTATTTTTCCCAAATTACCAACAGGTGCCAGGATTTCAAATATGCTCTGTGTGTATAAAATTAACAATATAAAATTAGACACAAAAATTACTCAAAAATGCATTTGCATATAATCTGCTTTTCTTGTGGAACCCCTAGCAATCTCTTGCAGAAGATTAGGGTTCTGGGGAACCTCAAATGGAAAATACTGGATTAGACTTTACTCCAATATAATGTTTAATCTTCATTACAATATTCCTACATCAGTAGTTAATAAAACATTGAAAAATGTAACTAAAATATAATTAAATCATAAACAACAAAAGTACTCACTTGTATCAAAACAATAAAGGATATTACATGCTCCATCTTTATCATTGCGGCCACCCCAAATGAAAACACAGTCCCCAAGAGCAACAGCTGTGTGTCCGTAACGTTGGTAGGGAACATGCTTGTACTGGCTATCACCAGGCGTCGGAACAGGTAGCCTCTTCCAACGTAAGGAGACTGAAAATAGAAAAGAACATAGCTTTTACCTTCAACTTCTCCCTCTCCCCGCTAAGTTACGGGGACGTAAACACACCAGCATCGGTTGTCAAGCGATGTTGGGGGGGACAAACACAGACACACACACACACACACACATATTTATATATATATATATATATATATACAAGAAATGAGGGCAGGGAATCGCCAATTAATAATAGAATTAACAATTAACAATTTTGCCAAGTAGTTCAGTATGAAATAAACCTTTATCGGTAAGACCATTTATCATCATAAATATAAGGGATTAGCAATTGAGTAGCAACTCAATTGCTAATCCCTTATATTTATGATATATATATATATATATATATATATATATATATTAGAATGCTAGCATGTCAGTATGTGTTACTCTATGTTCCCGATTCAAGATCGATTTCACTGAACTATTATAAGGATGAGCTCGATTTTATCATCCCCAACAAAATTTCGCCTTGCATAGTGTGAAAAAAATACCAATATATCAATTAAAAGTAGCTTTCATTGACAGCAGCAGTTAAATAGCTTAAAAGTACTTGATACAAAACAAAAAAAAATATCTAACAAGATGTTGCTGCTGTTTAGTCCCACATCAAACCTGGTCAAGCAGACCAACGGTTATAGAGCATTCAAGCGCATCCTTATTATTATTATTATTATCGCCTGGCAGTGCTACCGAGGTGCGCTACCTGTTCGAGATAAACTCTACCGACATGGAAGTGCCGTCAACCGGGCCTGCCCGAGGTGCGCTCAGGACGACGAAACCGTTCTGCACGCACTCGTCCAGTGCCCGAGCATTGCTGACCTGTGGGTCTATATCGAACAGCTACTGTCACGTGTAGGACGGATCCGGCTATCAGCTGGATCCATCGTGAGAATTGACCCGCCGACCTCCTTTAACCAGGAGGGCAAGGCAATTTTCCTATGCCTAGTGGCTGTAGCGAAAGAGGTGATATGGTGGACCCGTTTGAAAGGGCTAAAGACAGACACTTTCCTCTTTGGCCAAGGCCTCATCAACTTTTTCAAGTTCCACTTGAAAAGGAAGATGAGAGTAGAGAGGGAAGTGCTGTCTCATAGCAAATTCGTTGAAAGATGGGTGACTGTTGGAAAAATGGCCAGTATAAACGGACCAATTCTGAGAATACACCTGTAAAAAAAAAAAAAGAAGGTAATGTAAAAGGAGAAAGGGCTCTATACCCCTTTCTTATTTTTTCTGACCAGGCTCCCGTGGTTTTATGGGTTTTTCCACGTGTAACCTTTCCTTTTTCGAAGCGCCTCCCCCTTTGGGAGTTCTACTTATTTATTTATCTATTTATTTATTATATCCTTCTCCGTTTTCTTCCTCTGTTTAGACGAACTTTCCTACCTTTTCGGACAAAACCTTTTGTAACCTTCGTCCTGTCTTTGTCCTTATATGTCTTTAATTGATATTAGCCCTTGTGGCCAATAAAACGAATTAATTATTATTATTATTATTATTGCAGCAACAGTGTGTAAAACGGACTACATTATTCAGTGAGTGGCTTAGAATATAGGTAAAAAAAAGTCAGAGGTCTTGTCTGGTTCCTGTGACTTTATTATCGGCCACCATAAATTAACTGTGACTTTATTACCGGTCACCGTGGCTTTAGGAAGACATAACTGCTATGTCTAGCAGCAACTACGTAGAGACTTGTCATTTAGTACTCCGTCTTAGTTTACCCATGATTGAGCAAACTTTACCGTTGATAAAAAGTTGTTCCAGTCGAGACCATTCTACCATTTAGTATGTCTACATGTAGTGAATTTCTTCATTTGAGAAAGTTGTATACTATTTGAGGGAAATTTGACCGGTATTATTTCTAGCAGTTATCCTTGGGGTAGAGATGTAAATAAAGGAAGAATATAAAATATATCATCTCACTTACACAGAAATAGAAAAAGGAGCTTAAAAGGAGTCGGAGTGAAAATACATTTATTGGAGAACATCTATTGCAGAAAAATATAACTTACGATGGAGTACAAATAAAAAGAATGTAAACACTGAAAAATTATAGTCAACGGGTTTATATAAGAACAGGAAAATAAGGATGCTTTCGTTTCTCGTTCCAATTTTCATCCTGAAAAATCTGATTTAACATTTTAAAAAAAACAAAAATCATATCGGATTTCTAAAAAGATGACAGGATTGAATTACGGGTGGGAAAGTATTAAAAGAAAACTGGCTTCATATGGTGTGCGTATATGAGAAATAAAAGAAAAAAATATGCATATTGTTGAAATAAAGTTTCTAAACAATGCGGTGTAGAAACATTTGGTAGTAACGAAACTTAAGAATTATAAGAATATCTTTTCTTAGACAGGAACAAGTGTGGAAGACGTAGAATAACAACAACGCATCGAACTTACCAACATCGAGGACGTGTACGTCCATGGGCCGTGTTGTCTCATAGTCTTCTCCGGAACAATAACCACCAAAAGAAAAGATTCTCTCCCAGAAACTGTTACAAATTGCTACTGCAGCATGGTTGACCCGTTTGGGACCACCTTCAAGATGTATTGTCCACCTCTGCATGCTGCAATATCGTTCAGACCAATAAAAGTATGGAGAAAACCGCTTTAGGTAGCGAGGTTGCTGCAGAAAAGATGAAAATGAAATTAATGTATAATGTGATAATTAATTTTACACGGATAGACTCCGCTATTATGCATCATATATATATATATATATATATATATATATATATATATATATATATATATATATATATATATATATATATATATATATATATATATATCCCTTCGACGAGAATCAAGTCAACGGAAAGTGAAAACAAAAAGGGAGATAACTCTAAAGGACACGGCTTTAAATAATGCCAAGCATTTTTTTTTTTTTCTTTTAAAACAGTTTGTCACTATTTCATACAGAGACATTAATAATTTAAATACAATTTGTCGCTTTTATACCACTTTTACGTGATGTAGAAGTATACAACAGTGTTACTAATCTTCAATAACCAGGCAACTTACCTAATTCTGCTTAATATCGGCTTCAAAGGTAATAGAAGCAAATATGTTAGGATCACTTCCTTCGCTTATGAAAACATAACTTTTGAAGATTATCGTTAATAAATAATATATTACTTATCTAAATGCCTCTATCGATATTTCAAAGAGCTAGCTCCCTTATAAATCTCCCTTTAGTCAAGCAACAATGAATTCATGCCCTCATGACTGACATGGGAAGCTTCTGGCAAAGCTGTTCAATTATTGACTATCTGTCATTAATCATCTGAATAATAAAAGGAAATATTAAAAAGAGAAAGACACCTTCATATGATATCGTTCCATAGCAGCGTCTGTTGACTAGACGTTCTCTAATCCTCGCTATCAAAGCTTCAAGGCGTTTATTTCTATCAGAAACCCAATTTTTTTTCTAAATAATTTTAAAAACTAATAGTAATCCCTCACAATCATACGCATGCAACCATTATCCAGCTTTCCTCCACTTCGCACGAATATTATCCACAACCGTCGAGAGCAAAGAAACCCACAACACGACATCGGTGGTTAGCTGAGAAGTTCGCTTTCAGGGTCGAACCCGTTTGGGTTATAAACATTTGATTAATGGAAACTGGTTAAGTACATCATGTACGTACGTACATACATACAATTGTGTGTGTAAATGAACACGAACATACCTATGAATGTACGCATGCATGCATGTGTATTTATATCTTTCGTCGATAGCTATCGGTTTAGGATATAAACAATGTCGAGGAAACTGAAAAACCAGTAGTTTTCAAATGCTGTATCTTGCTATACTTGTTCCGTACCGAGCTATGAACACTCGCTTACCAGTCCAGCTGTGAACTAGTGACCGGCCCATTAGAAACCTGTAATCAACGACACTATTTACTGATTGCGATAAAAATAAATAAATAACATGAAAAACGACTAAACCTCCTCGTATTTCTTCCAATTTTTGATGATGTTTCATATAATCTACATAATTTTCATATAACCAAGATTGTGATAAATGTTTGACTAACCTTTGACAAAACAAAAAGTACTTCAACCTTAAATAGTCATCAGTCATCACAAGACGGATATTCTTTCCACCCATATGCTCTTTGGACAGCAGACTTCACCTCTCCACAAATATAATACATCTAATTGATGTCTTTAGTAAAGCCTACACTGTTGTAAGCATTCTAGTTATGTATCCAGTTTGAAGATACCTTTCTCTTTCCCTCTAACTAGTCTTGGAGGCATTATAAAGGGTCAAGGAACACTTCCTTTTTGCCTGAATAATTAAAACCTTAACTACAATGCACTTACCCTTGTTTGTTCACAATCAGGATCAATTTTTTTTTTAATAGATTAACCACCTTTAAGTAAGCCTTCATTTGCAAAACGACAATAATAAGCATTTGAAATGAGGTAAGGTGGAATCAAGAGGTTTTGCGAACCCTTTTGCTGTGAGATCGAAGCAATTGATGCTGAGCTTAAACAATTGTAGATCAGGGTTGGCGGGTAAGAAAAAAAAAAAAAAAAAAGCGAGTTCAGAGAAGGAATCCCTTAGAAAATGTTTAGTGAATGATCACCAAGAAATGATACAAATGGTGACAGTTGCTGGCTCACAAGAATGTCTTTGTGGAGCTAGGTGGAAGGAATATCCAGATATCTTGTTCAGAAAATCAAAAACCATTGTAAGTCTGTGAGTGAGTGATTAAAATGTATTGTTGAATGAAACGTTACTTATCATTTGAATGAATATTGGAATCAGTCTAGAATAGTGATGTTTGCACAACACTGTTCTAAACTACCATGGCCTGCATCATTTCTTATTAGTACAGAGAATTGTTGCTTCCTGTACCTCTTTATAATTTCTCCAATCATTACACACTGTTCAGCAAGTTTTCAATTGATAAGTAACTATTCTACTCTGTCTCTATACGAAACTCTTCAAAACTCATCTACAAACACCTTTACTAAATTCATTCTTACAGAAAAATTACAATCTTTATTAGCTGTTTCCAGAATCCTCCACCACAAAAGAAATAATTTTCATACCATTATCATGCAACTTTTGTTTAAAATATAATATAATTACGATGAAAGTAAACAAAGTTTGTTTTAGAAGCATTGGGATGTATTGAAAGATAGAGGAATAAATTTTTTATTCTCAAATGCATGATAATGCTAATAAATAGCGTGATCAGGATAAATTATCCATACATTGCAGAAAAATACGCTACCGGCCAGCCATGATTCATTTTGTTTTAAATGTATTTCATTCAACCTATTCTAATTCTTAAATATACAGCTGTTCTTCCACAAACATCAATAGTTAGCATGCTGACACAGTAAATTGCCCAACAACCTAATAGAGCTACTGATTTCCTTTTATAACAATACTTTAATATTAGTTTCAAATTTTGTCACAAGGCCAGCAAGTTTGGGGGAGAGTGGTAAGTCAATTACATTGACCCCCAGTACTCAACCGGTACCTATTTTATCAACCCTGAAAGGATGAAAGGCAGTGTTGACCTTGGTGAAATTTGAACTCAGAACACAAAGATGCAAGAAATGCCACTAAGCATTTTACTTGGCATGCTAATGATTCTGCCAGCTCTCCGCTTTACAATACCATAATATCAGATGTCCAAAGATAACATTAAAAAAAATAATAACGGAGCAGCCTAAGCCAAAGAACAGGGTTTCATACAATCCATCATATTGGACTTAATGCGTCTGTAGGTAGACTGCTGGTCTAAACTAATTAATAAGAGATTAGATAATTCACAGAGCTGTTTTAAATTTTAGCCTATGTTTAATTACATGTAATCAATAAAATTACACAGGAAACATGTAGCAAAACAAAACCAAAATATTTTTCCTTTTATCTGTCAGTTTTTTTTCTTTTGTCATAATGAAATTGAAGATTGAAATACAACTCAAAATGAATTTTGCTATGGAAAAAGATATCCTATTGATATGTATTTTATCAAACCCATTTCAGATTACAGAACATAATTGTGAGTTTCAAGTTAGTACATTGAAGCCTATGTTAAATACTATACTAAAAGCTATAAAAGCATATAATGTAATAAAAATAAGCAGACAGGTCAAACCAATAATGTTTCTGATTGGTAGCATTAAATATTAATGCTGTTCATATTCTATGCAAGGTGAAATAATGTGGAATGTTGTTTTTAGTGAAATACAAAAGTAATATGAAATATAAGCATTAAATTAATATCACTGATGCATCACAAAGGCCCAAGTTTTTCCAGAGAGGAATTAACAGAAGTGAGAATTAAAATGGCTTCAGCAATGAAAATGTCACTATCTGATTCAACAGGACATTACTTCTGGTAATATAGTGCTAACAAGCAATTGCATTAATATACATAATATACACCATCATTATCATCATTTTTATGACCAACTTTCTATGCCGGGATGGGTTGAACTGGTTGTCACAGTCTAAGTCATCTGTTATTGAGAGTTGCCTCTTTCTAGTGAAACAACTTCAGAAGTACTTAACTTGGAACAAACCCCAATACCTAAGCATTTGTCAGCTTGGAAAAGCCTTTGACAGGGTTCCACACTCAGTAATCTAGTGGTCACTAAGGAAACTAAGAGTAGAGGTATAGCTTGTGAGGGCTATAAAAAAAATCATGCATACAGGTGAAGTCAGTAATGAATTTAGTGTGCAGGTAGAGCTCCACCGAAGCTCAATCCTCAGTTCTCTTCTGTTTATCAAAGTCTTTCAGGCCACAATGGAGGAGCTTAAGAGCAGCTGTCCAGAGAAACTCATATATATTTCCACAGTACAGCTAATCTTATTAATTTAAATATACTGGACCTAAGGAACAAGCTCAGGAAAGTAAAACAGCCTTGAATTGAATTGCAACATAGAATTCCTCCTGGAACAATCACAACAAATATTAAAATTTTGTTGATCTAAAAGTATTATAAAAAATTACCGAGCATAAAAACACAAATAATCTACAAAGTCAGCTATTTTTTAAAAACATATTGTCAAGTATTTACCTTGTAATTATTGATTTTTATCATGACACAGCCTCCCCACCACTGCCACCACCACCACCATCCTTGAAGAATATGCTCTCATAAATTACAACTGAATATATGCAGAGCAGACAATTTAAAACCCACTTTATCTGTTTACAAAGACAAGTAAAGCAGGTATTAAATTGTTAGACACACCATCTGTTTTTACATAACAATATAACTGTCTCTGTTATGGTAAAAATATCAAAGAATTTTTTTTAGTTGGTCTTCCAACATTGTCATAATTCACTATGTCCAATTATAGCAGCAGACATATATTCCTCTACTAATTCTTGTTACTTAACATTATATCAAAAGTAAAACAGAACACCTGAGAGGCTGATATGCTGGGCCAAATATGCTAAATAACAAATTCAAACCTTACAACTACAGTCATTGTATGTGTTCTTGATAAATCAGAGCACTACTTATCACGGCTTGCCTAACTGGCAAAAATTTCACTCCTTCACACTTCACAGTTAAGTAAATAATAAAGGAAAGGCAGCCAACTATAAACAGCTACTCCAATATTTTGTGAATGTCTAAATTTCCAAAAGCCTTTCCTCTATATCATGGGAAAATAGATGTAAAACAATGAATAAAATTCTTTTGGAAGAGGAAGCAATTGATGTAGCAGATAACATCTCTACCTTCCTAATTACTTTTGTAGTTAGTCTGCTTTAAGAATTCAAGATCTTTTAGATTATGTATAAAATGCAGCCTTTGTTTTCCTAGGCCAAACACAAACATAAGTTACCATTAATTGGGACTACTTTTCATTAATCACATATCCTTTTGAACTACCTGTTAAACCAAATGTATTTGCATCTCATTTTTCCTCACCTTATGTTTTTACTACCTGACTATTTTCTCACCTCATCTATACTTAATCTTTCAGAGGAATTCCAGAACATCTAGAACACGCAGAACACACACAGGTACAGAAATGTTCATTGTTGCCAAGAGGTAACAGTCGTTTAGTACACCTTACGTTAACGAGAGTTATATCTGTCCGTTCCCTCTTCACGGTCAAATGGCTAAACCAATGGTCACGATGTTTTTCAGTATTACGAGGGAGGTAATCAGGAAGGTTTTTAGCGAAAAAAAATGTAAAAAGTATGATTATTTAGTGGATATTGAGTTTTGTATTAACAAATCACCTTTGACTTTTTTGCTTAAATTCTGATGATGAGGATTAACTCTGGATTTCCCCCCATATAAGTTCATGAATTTAGAGATTTGAGATTTACGATACTATCCCTTTATTTCCCATCGTAGATGGGCAGATTTTTTATCTTACTATAATGGGCATTATGTCCGTCTCTTTGTCTGTTCCCTCTTCACAGCCAGACAGCTGGACCAATGGTTACGATATTTTTCGGGATTACAAAGACGGTCATCAGGAAGGTTTTTGGCATTAAAAAAAATCAGAAAGTTTAATTATTTCGCAGATATTGATTTTTGAATTGATTAACCACCTTTGCATTTTTATCAAAAATTCACCGACCACGAGTAACTCTGGATTTTCATCGTATAGTTTGTGGCTCCATCATAGATACAAAAGGGGTCACAAGGACGGTTAGTAGTGAAAATTAAATGTAAAAAAGTGTATGTGATTATTTAGTGGTTATTAAAGTGTGTCAGTCTTGAGCAGGATTCGAAATGGCTAATTGAAGCGGCTGTTGTTTACATCTTAGTTTTGTCAATCAAAATAACCCATGGTACCAGAACATCCAGACATTATTCATATAGAACAGTGAGAGGTATGTCTTAGCTTGATTTTTTGCAAACCTAAAGATGCCGTTTGCACATTCAAAGCAAACAAGGCACAGGACCAGACTTTAGATCGTGTATTTTTACCCACTCCGATGTTTACACATGGCCAGTCATACATCGCTATGGCTAGAGCAACAGACTCCAGAAATTTGAAACAGAAAATATCGTCTACAAACAAGTTTTGTAATCATATTGATATCATCGAAAGGAATATGGTTCATAATTTGAATAAGGAAATTTGTGTACTTTGAATGTATAAGAGTATAAACAAGCGTAAAATAGTGTAAACAACTAAAATAAAGTATATCTAAATAACATTTTTTTCTTAATACTTTTAATGTAGTTAGTGGTCGAAAGCAGCTCTGACTTTCGTTAGAAGTGATCCACGACTTTTTATGATACAGAAGCTGGGAGCCTATTTCAGTTTGGGAGTAAATTGTCATCACATGTCACTTAGTCACAAACACATCATATACCTGCAATAGAATGCTGTATCACCAACAATAATGTGATTTCTTTAAGACATCACCCAGTAATCTATTGAGTTCATTTACACATTTCTCATTGCATAACGCTGTTATGACCTCCCTCCCTCATTTTATGGGTAGATTTGCTAGTTAATCTAATGACATGAAGAAGATGCTCTATAGATTTTTAATACTGGATTTCTATTTCTATCAAGAGGGAAAAAGAGAAATCAAGTTTTGCTCATGAGATGAACTCTCTATTTAAAAGCTAACAAAATACACTTCAGTAATCCAATACTGTATGTAGCTTCTGCTACATATACCTACTTACAGCTGGACTTATTGAAAGAGAAGCAATTGTCACTGATATAACAGCCTGTCTGCAACAAACTATAACCCACTAACCATGGCACTCTAATATGTGAGATATGAAAACATGGTACAATATAAATTGTACTTCTGTTATACAGTGGCTAGAATTCTAACAGACTTTTATGACTGACAGTACGACAAGTTAGTTCAAGAATTCCTCTCTACTGTACAATAAATGACATATCATGCTTGGCTGCTATTAATAAAGATAATAAAATCAAGCTGGGACATATAAATATATATATACATATATTTATTTAAATGAACTATTCAAACACTGAGATTTGAAGTTAGATGTCACTACTGTTCATATCATCTGTGGATAAATTCAAAATTTGATGATATCACCAGTAGTAGCATGGGTGGAACGCAGTTATGATAGCTTTATCAAGCTATGAAATATCATAATGATGCTTAATGAGCATCTACCTGCTAGAAATAAGAGCCAAGTCTTAAATAATCCACCGTAGCGCACCAATATAACAGAGAAAAAAACAGTATGCGAGGAAAACAGACCGAATTAAAACATTTAACAACACAAATAAAAATATTATGCAATTACGGATATCCACAAACCAGGTTTCTGCTTTTGGTTATTTTACTGAAGTAAAAGTAAAGAGAGAAATGTTTACCTCATCTGCCTTTCCAGCGAGCTTCTATTAAAACTGGTCCTGAAAAAGAAACAGACACATCACTAAGTACACTAATTAACAATACTGACTATTTTATATTAACCACCAAAATATTGTGGAGTAACTTATTAGAAATTAACTTTATTTGGCTTGAAAAAAAAGTTTTATTTGACTTGAATAACAAAAAGTAAAAAGATAAATGTAAAAATCAACCATTCATTTTTTTTTTTTTTAAGTGATATGATGCAGAATATAAATATGATATAAAACTCATAATTTTCCAAACGAAATTTGTTCACCTCTAATTTAAAATGTTGCACTATAACCCAAATAACAGAAGAAATAGGCATGGCAGCTAAAACCAACTCAAGGTGGCTACAGTTGACAAAAGATCACAGGTGAAACCCTTCTTCAGGTGAAGTTTAATTCAGTCATCACTGCCCCACTCAGGTGAATCATACAGGCTAAGGTATGAAATGTTTGTGACCCTGAGATACCTGCTGATGGTATGGAAGAGTTTCCAACATTCTGATGGATTCAGAGTTTCTGCATGTGGCAAACCATCTCTGGTGTTTATTTCACCTTAGAGAACACAAATCATGGAACTGTGATAGAGATCTGGATTAAATGAACATGACTCATTCTTCTAAACTAGTAGGACTATCTGTTTGCCCTACAATTTGGCAGCCATTAAAAGAAACAAATTAGAAAACCATGCCAAATCAGACTGTCCAGCTCATGCCAGCATAGACAATGGATGTTAAATGATGATGATGATGATACAACAGGCTTCTTTCAGTTTCTGTCTACCAAATCTACAAATCTACTCACTTTGGTTGGCCAGAGGCTATATAGTAGAAGACATTTGCCCAAAGTGCCACTGCATGGCACCTTGGGCAAGTGGTTGGGAAGAAAGCTTCTAACCATACAGCCATGCCTGCGCCTACAAATACGTTTTAAATTTGTATTTTTCTTTTATATTTGATTGATCAAGAAGACAAGACTGCTCATGAGCCTTCATGGACTCTCAGTGATTGATAAGATTGATGAGGCTAATGTTCCACTTGACCAGTTATAACATGACAGATGAAAAAAAAAGTGAGGGAATTGCAGAGAGATGCTATTTGGAAGAAGAAAGGACTAGACAAAATGACTTGGGTGGCGAGAGGAGATGAGTGACTCAAGATTATCTGAGTGAAGGTGAACAAATGCAGCCAGATCCAAGGAGCAAAAATAGAAAGGACAGAGTAAGGAGACATGTCTATGGGTCAGAGGTTAGAGAACGGTAAGAAGTAACTTCAAGCAAAACAGTCAGATGGCTGTCTTCGTGCAGCCAATGTTGTTTGTGTTGTATAACAGTAGCACAGTCACAGATGTGGAAGCTTGTAGTTATGAGGGGTTGAGGTATTTACTGGCACTGAAAAGAAAATATCAGTATTTATGATACAATTTTTGCTAAGTTAAGAATATATGGTCACCAGGAGAGATCCTTAGTGAAGCTTAGCATTTGTTGTGACATTCAGGGCTCTCACTACATGTTAATATTTAGGGGGAATACAGTATGTAAGTGAAAATTTTCAAAGTCATTTCACTGATTTAATTATTTAATTTTAAGGATTTAAATGTATCAGTTTCAATTAGTCTTCTATCAGAAATTCAGAGTTTAATGGACTCACAAATGAAACTTAAAAGAGTTTTTAAAAAAATCAAAGTTTTTTTTTAAAGAGATAAAATTGTCAACTAACAATACAAATCACCCAAAGAAAAAAACACAAGTTATCTGACATTTTTAACTCGTACTACGTCACAAAATAAAGTTAGTTTTATCACGTAAAAGATATTAACCAAATTGCTATAGAAACAAGTTCAGTAGGTTTTGGTCATACAAACATAACAAATGTTTGAAACTGAAATTTGAATATACAATGCATTCTTCAACAGCCTTATCAGAGGCAGCAGAATTAGAAAGAAAAAGAAAAAAACTTTAAACAGTATATATGTACATATTCCAAGTAATAGTTAACTAGTCAGGATGTAACTCATTATTTTACTCCAAACATTTCAGCAAATAAATTTAGTGAAGCACATTGAAGGTTACATAAAACCACAAATATAAATATCACATTATCAAATGTCCCTTTTAGTCGACACACTGTTGCTTTCCACCTCAGTACAGACATCAATACTCAGGTATCAGAAATATAAATTTAAATTCTGCTAAAACTGTATCATACAACCAAAAAAAAATCATAAAATGAGCAAATAAACTAATTTATTGAAATTAAACTAGACATGCTCCCTAACAATCTTACCACATCTAATACTCCATATCTATGGTATCGTTTGGGCTAAAATTCTTGTAAGATGAATTTCCTCATAGGTTTGAAAGATGTCATAGCTAGTGTCTATGGTATACTTAGGCATGGAAAAACTCAAGGACAAAGTTCGAAAGATCACTGATGAGAAATAAGTCAATCAGAGGATAAATATTTTGTTCACATATTGTCAGCAGAAGGAGTAAAGCCACACCACTAAAAGTCACATCAATCAAAGATATGAAATCTCAGAAAAAAGAAAGAAGTGAATTAGAAACGGTACATGGTATGATAAAACTACTTGTTCTAGTTTTCTCCTGAATAGTCTCACATTACTATTTTAATGAGACAGCTACTCCTCGTATACATTTGAGTTTATATGAGATTCATCTCATGACGAATAGTCTTCTTTTTACCAAAATCAACGATACACACACACACACATTGGCTGATTGATTTAGGTGTCTATGTAATTACAAAGATATATAGATACCCTCGTGGCCTTCTATACCTTGATTCAGTGGAACATAAGAGATTTTGACAGCTGGCAGGAGATGGCAATGGGGAGAGACTGCACCAGTACTAGGCTGGCCCTCATTTTCAGCTGAGTAGATTTGGTGCACCATGAAATGAAGCAACTTGCTGAAGGGCACAATGTGCTGCCTAGGCCTGGGATCAAACTCATTTTATGATCATGAGCTCAAAAGCCTAACCACTAAGCCATGCACTTGCATACATATAATATACAATTACAATGTGATGAAATCTGAATTTCAACAGGTCGGAACTTTATTGGTAAATGATCAGTTTGATGCCGTGATTGCCACAATTAGATCTTGAAAAAATCTAATTTCTTTCTTCACATATAGAAGATTAGATGTTATGCAAAACCAATTTGTATTACAGCTGTTGCTCTCTAATTGTAAACAGAGCATGAATATCTCATACATAAAAGAGAAATTGCAAGAAAGGCTTCCAAAACATTGCAGTAAGTACCTCATTATTGTTCCAACATCTCACACCCAAAGAACAGTATGTGCATTAGTAGTCAAAGTAAGCTGCCATTGTTCACTAAGGGCTGCACAAATAGTAGTCGGTGCTACTAGTATGCTAATGAGCTAATGAGGGAGCATCTACCTTATTGTCCAACACGTTAGAAATAACAGCTAAATCTCTTTCAAATCACATCCTACCATTTTAAGAAAACGGAGACATTTGACGATGTGAACCCTAAATATACTATAATATCTGAAAAGTAAAGAGACAGGATGGCTATGGTTGGCATGCCTTTTGATCATGAGTCTATTTGATCAGGGCTGACCTAGGGCTAAACAACAACAGCTAGACAGTTTATGTCAAGTCAGTGAGGGAACTTTTATGTGGCCATTAAATCCATTAGAAATAACGTTCAAATTCCACACCAATATTTCTCAACCATTTTTTACTTATGAACCCCTTTGATTCCTATTTTACTCTGGTGGACCCTTCCAACCCCTCCCATTGCCATTTGATGTTTAAAAAATCCTATTATATTTTTGAATATTATGAGGAATTGCATAACAAAATTGTTAAAATATTTTGCGTATTGTAGAAATACAGCCAATTTTTTTGTGCCTAAATTTTAACAACAAAATTTAATAATATCAACACCAAAGAGCCATATGGACACGAAATGAGAACCACTGTTCCACATTCTAGAATCTTAAAATGGAAGTTTACACAGGGTAATATAATTTAGCAAAAGATTATAGAATGGCCATGGCTGGAAAGACTTTGATCATAGGTTTGTTTGATCAGACTTGTCCAAGGATTAAACAACTACAACTTCCATTGAATGGTTAGCCAACCACGCCAAACTACCCTGAATATAATACTTGGTAAAGTTAACGATTAAACAAACAGCCTCACCTCGCTACTCTGTCGTGTATTAGAATGTTGCTTGGTTGTTATTTTAAGACTTGTGGTTAGAAATTTCTAAACCAGTTAACACTACAATGTTTTGATAGCGTTATGTTTTAACATACCACACTTGACATAACAGCGTACCTCTTAAACACATTACACTTAACATAATACAGTGCCACTTCAATATAAGACATACATTTACAACAAAAAATATTCAACGTACTTTGATTATGAAAGTTCAGCACATAGAGTTTCAATGGTTACAGTATGAGATATTATAAAATTTGATGACAATACTGTTCTAAATAGGTTTAGTGTTTGTAAAATTATTAAACTTATGTAGACTGTAAATATAGCTCAGTGTGAAGATTTACGAGTAGAACTGTATATTTTGTACAATATTAATTTTTTGCCTACATCAATGAAATAAAATAGTACAGTAAAATCATAATTTAACTCCATCAAAGTGTTTATCAGAATAATAAAACAGCTGTTAAAACAGTGAGAGAAAAGATGATGATGATGATGGTAATAATAATAAAAATAATAATAACAAAAGAAAACGCAAAGACACTGTTAATAAAAACAAAGATTATAACGAAGTTGAAGATGATAACAATCTAAAAAATAGACAAAAATGACACAAACTCTGGTCCAATTTCACTCCTTTATTATTAGCCAATTGGTCAAATATCCAACCAATTGACAAATAATAAAGAAGCAGAATTGAACTAGGGCGTGTGTTATTAATATTGGCATAATGACTCTCCCTAGACACAACAAAAATTGCTTCATCACACGAATTCACATAAAGAATCTTGCAAACCAGATACAAAAACGAGGCAACAATGTCATTGAAGGAGAAAGAAGGTAACAAGGATATTTCATGGCAAATAGTGTTATTACAAGCCAACATGAGAACCACTACATGGTCATTCAGCCTGCCACAGAAAAGCTGCTAAATTTCCTTTATATCACATCCGACCATCTTAAAAAAGATGATACATAAGACTACTAATGCTTGAAAAAAAAGGTGAGATGGTCATGGTTAGACTGCTTTTGATCATAGGTCTGCTAAAACAGACACACACCACCACCACTACTGACCTCATCAACCAACCCACCAGGTTACACTCCCCAACCACAATGCTTTAACACAACCATTATTGGAGAACACCTCAATGTAGTCAATACATCCTGGATTTTAGATAGCACGGATAACTCATGACGTAACATAATAGCAACATAACTAATGTTCTTTTACATCTTAAGCAAACCACACTAATACACATACATATCACACTAAGTCAGTGACAACTCTTCTATGAACACTGACTTCTGCTTCACATAGCAAGTTATCACAACCAATTGCAATCACAACCAATTGTCCTCAAGCCAACAACCATTATCACAAAACAGTCATACATCAATGAGGAAATCAAAATACATTTTTTTTACAATCTTCAAAAGCATTCCATCAAGATACAGATTTAAGATTTTCAGTATTTAACACCACCACCCCAAGCTCCAACATAATATATATACTGCAGTAGAAAACATTCAACAAAATAACTATAGATACATACAAAAACTGCAGGGTAACAATAAAGTACAACTCTAGTTACATAACAGAAATAGTCACCTCATAAATACCAGAGACAACCTCAAAAACAATATGCCAACACCCTGTACAATTGAAGTTAAATTCAGCACCAAATAAATAAACAAAAAAATAAATCAGAGGAAAAAAAAAATCTGGCACATATTTACATTCAACATAAACTACAAAACTAACAGAAAAATACTATACAGAGTAATAAGCATCATCAACATTAACACTACTCAAACCACACCCACGCTGCAACGACTATCTCAAATAACATCCTGCAACAGCAAGCAAATGTTTTTAGCAATCATTTCTTGAACATCAAGCACCAAAATTACACAAGGCAGGAACACAAATTAAAAATATGCACCTTTACCTAGAACAGGATTTCGATCCCTTCTTTCCATCAAACACCAAAAAAAAAGCAATAGGGACATCTAAAATCTCAAAAATTCAGGGCCAGACAAAATCACAAGCATATATCTAAAATCTCCACTTGCCAACCTTTACAGCTATTCATACCAACATTGTTAACTTCCTAGAATCTAGGCAAAAACTATAACAATTCTAAAGCTTGACAAAATTACAAGTCAACTAACAGCATATAGACCCATTACCCTCCTAGATATATGTACAACAATTTGATAAAAGCTAATCTTTACCACCACTAATGCACTCATACAATTCAACACTGCAATTCAGAGTGTACAGCATTGTTCTCACCTACACAAACAAAGTACAGCTAGAAAGATAGATCCTACTGGATCAGGGGGTTGCCTGGGGCTAAACATCACCTCTAGCCACAAGTCAAATAAGAAGTGCCAGCTAGAAATAAAAGTCAAAATTCTCTAACGATCATATCCTATCATCATCATCATCATCATCCTCGTCATTTATTGTATGTTTTCCATGCTGGCATGGGTTGGACAGTTTGACAGGAGCTGGCCAAACTCCATTTATCTGTTGTGACATGGTTTCTACGGCTGGATACCCTTCCTAATGCCAACCGCTTTACAGAGTGTGATGAGAGCTTTTTACATGCCACCAGCATGGGTGCAAACGTGTGGCACCAGCATGAGTGCATTTCATGTGGCACCAGCACCTGTAAAGGATAAGCCCATATGTACGGAGGATCATGATTTCACTTAGCTTGACACTTCTTTCTCAAGTACAGCAAATCACCACAACTCCAGGTCCCTTGTCATTTCCTCAGAGAGGCCCAGTATCTGAAGATCCTTTCTCACCTCTTCATCTCATATCTTCCTGGGTTTACCCCTTCCACAGGTACCCTCCACAATCGGAGTTCGGCACTTCTTTACACAGCTGTCTTCATCCATATACATCACATAACCAAACCAGCGCAGTCTTCTCTCTTGCACACAACCCTTAGTGGCCTCTTATACCCAGTTTTCCTCTTAAATCATTTACACTCTAGCCTTCTGTCTTAGAAAAGGGAGACATATATACTCATATATATATTCTAAATAATGTAGTCCAATACACATTATACAATCAAAAGGAGAGAATCGGAGCTACAAAGCCTTTGATCAAAAGTCTTCTCTGTCAGAACTCACCCAGTTCTAAACAACAATAACACCTTGAGCCAAATCTCCCTCAAACCTTATCCTACCATCTTAAAGACTAAGGTCACATTAGACAAACTTCTCGATGTACTCTGGAAGAGTGCAGAACAACAATCTTACCAGCAGTTTAAGATAACCTGCAAAGGTCACTGCCTTTGCCCCTCCTCACCCTCCAACTAAGCAATAAAGCACACTGCATTCCACCCTGCTAACCATGCTTGAAAGTACAGCATGTACCAAGACCAGACTAAAGAATAACATTTCAGAAGTGCAGTCCTAATGTGTTGCTCCTCAGCATTTGATCAGCTATTGTCAATCTGAAGCAGAGCTCATCAATAACATCCACAGCCTTTCATCTGGTTACCACATCTGCTAGAAATAGCAACCAAATTACCCTCAATTTATATCCTGCTGTCTTAAAAGGAGGACACATGGGATGATGTAATCCTAGATATACTGTCTAATATAAAGAAGGGATGGTCATGGCTGGAATCACTTTGCTCAAATGTCTTCTCACCTAGAGCCAACAAATACTGAATTTCTACAGCAACAATACCAAAAGTGGCATACATGGAAGCTGGCATCTAAGCTCCTGTTTATTATTTCATTAACTTAACTATCACTTTAGTGACAAGATCTCACTTCCAAACTATAAGTCTTATGTCAACCAGCCCATATAACAGATGGCTGAAGCAGAAAAGCTGGACATATCTAGTGTTTGAACAATTGCTGTTATTACATTACAACAATACCAATACAGAATAACAATTCAATCATTACAGTTAATTACAATATCAGTGTTGCATAGCATTAAAACCCATTACACTAGTGCACCCATCATTAAGAAACACCAAACAAACACCCACACACCACTAAGTCATACAATGTTGAATTAACATCATTAACACAATTAACATCATTAACACAATTTACAATAATACATACTCATCATAAATGTAGTTAATTATGGCAGGTCATTTAATTATGGCAGGTCATTTAATACAAACAGTGGCTACACTATATCAAACTTGACATTATTACTCCCAACAGCAGGCAAACATTCTTTCAAAATAGCTCAATAAAACCAGACACTACAATCCACACAAAAAATAAATACAATGTTGTATAGGCCTGTTCTCTCTACTCCATAAATAAATATCATTCCTTGTAAGAAAATTTAAAATAAAACCATTCACAAGCTACAATATGTAACAACACAACTATACATAAAAACACCAAGGCTCTCAAAAAGATAAAGACAAACAAATATATTGAATTACTGGTACCAACACAACTAAATATCAAAACCTCAGAAAATTGTTAAAAATCTCAAAAATATTAAACAAAGTTTCTCATTGGTTCCACTGGCTATAAACTTATTGCAGTTGCAAATACAATGAGATACAGTGAAGCATTATTTGCATCTCAAAATTTTTATTCATTAAGAATTGTTCAGTTAGTCAGCTCTTTACCATTTTTTGCCTTGGCAACCAACTAATATGCTTCCCAACTGAAAAGATAGTGAAACAGAAATAACCTCAAGGAATATATCCATCTCCATTAGCCTACTTTCTAAGAACCAGGGACACACAATGACGTGATCCACCAAGAAATGCAATATTAGAACTTTCCAAGACAATTTGGCTTCTATCCCAGAAGTAGATAGCAAGGAATGGAGTTGGAAGCTTTGTCAATATCAATGGTAATTAGTATGGTATGGAGGCTTTTTGAAGATGTTAAAGCCATCATCTATTTTCTGTATTAAATTTGTGAATCTTGAGGTGGTGATTGTATGTAGTTACCTGAACCTGTATTATGTTTTGGAGAGATGGATATGTTAGTGATGTCAAGGATAAGTCTTTTTAGTTTGTTTTTTTTTCTTGAGGGTGTATATAATAGGGTGCTGAGTCTGTATGATGCTATTTCAGTTGGGTTTTTGCTGACCTTTAGAATTGTTATAATTTTGTCCAACTTCCAGAATCTGTGAATCTTACGGAATCGAGTAGTTCTACAAAACTACAGAACTGAATAGTTTTACAGAGTTAAGTAGTTCCAGATGTGAGCGAGTACAGAGACTCCTTCAGGCATAGATGTTTTAACTCCTTAGAATTTCATGTAACTTTGAGGGTTTTGAGTTTTAGTTGCCCCTATTGCTTTTGGGGATGATTGTTGGAAGGAAGTAGACAAACTCACAGAGGAGGTGGCAGCTGTGTATTTTCATTTTGTGTTCCTGTCTCTTTGTGCATGGTTTTTGGTGGCTGATATCCAAGAAATGTCTGTTATGTGCATTTATTTGGGATTATAGTGTTGGGGTTTTTGACCCTTGTTGTTGGTCCTTTTAATTACCACCCACTCCTTTCCCTTCATGTGCCGTGTGATCTTGAACTTCCATGTCAAAGTATGAAGAGTATGATTTATTGGAGGAAAGCTACAGCATTAGCTTCCCACGGCCTTCCATCTGTTTATTTACAGTTTATTCTGCTAACCTCCTGCTCTTTGGAACTCGTTATTGAGGCACACGGCCTATTTAACCTTTCAGCAGGTTGAATGACATCAAGGTAAGTTAACACACGGATGGGCCTGCATGGCACATGCATAGCAGCCAACCTTCCTTTGAGTTATGCATATCTTCTGCTATCTGACCCGTAACAGGGTAGTGGTGACTAAAATGTAACTCCATCTTCCCAAAAATTGAACTCCCAAGCTGGAGGTATGTTTCAATAAAGGCTCAAGACATTTGTTCTACATAATGTTTTACTATGTAGTTTTGGAGCTTGTTAGATACAAATGTTTGTTAATTTTGTGTTTTTCTATAGTTTATTTTAGTTTCTTATTTCTTTGTTTACAAGTTTCATACTGAGTTTGTTCCAGTTGTCTTGTTTTAGTATTTGAATTGTCTTTGATTTTTATGAAGTTGGCTATTTCTGTCATGTAATTGAGTCTGCAATTTCTTGAATGGAGTACTACAGGGTTCCATTCTCTCACCCACTCTGTTCAACCTATACACACATGACCTTTCCAGACTGTCACAAAGCATACAGACAGCCTCATATGCAGATATCACACTCACATTCTCTCTCCTTTCTCCAAATATTGCTACACTACTTCAACCCTACTCAATTCACCTAGAAACCTGGCTTCATTTTGAAGATTAAAAGTAGTTGCTACCAAATCCACTTTCTCTTTTCTTACCATCAACACCAGAGAACACCAAAGACAAATACACTGATACACAATGTGGCTTAGAGAGAGCTTCTTTAAAAGTTTCTAGAACAAAATCTTTTACTTAACAAAGCATTCTTCACAGTCACTAATGATGCAATACAAACCATTCTCAAGAATCTAAACTATTCATTAAAATTCATCAAGTTCATCCAGCTCGTCTTCATCATCAACATAGTCTGATTTTGCGAACAAAGATTTGTGAAGAGCACTGTCCATGTTGACTGCAGGCTCACTGATGGTCAACAAAGCTAATATGGGACAGTTAGACCTGGTTGCATCAGCTGCATGGGAAATTCTGAGTTTTGTGTTCGTGTATTACAGTTCTTCCACAATCTCCTTTGGCCCACAAAGTCCGCTTTGTATATGTTCTTGAAAGAATAGAAAGACTGATGAAAGGTGTATTGCCAAGCCTCATAATTGAAGGTTATATTAGAACACTGACAATGGGCAATCTGACAGGTGCCAAAGGATATCTTCAGAGAGCCTTTCTCTTTTTCTTTGGTGTCTTTCTGTCCAGTGTTGGTTTGCCATACCAGAAAATCTTGGGCAAGCAATGATCCTCCATCTTGGTAGCATACTGTGCCTGCAGTAACTTGGTCTCAATGCTGGTAACTTCCACCAGTTTAAGGACTTCAGTGTATCAGCTACAAAGTAACAGCTGTACATAGAGTGGAGGTAGTGATGGTGGAAGCGCTCAAGGAATCATAAATTGGTAACAGTAGGTAATTGATGGCTCAGAGTCACAAAGAAGAATGGTTATTACAACAGTTCTGAAAGGGGAAGACAGGCTGAATAAAATCACATGATGTAGGTTTGTGTACTTCTCCCTGGCACTTCCAATCCTTTCGCAATAGAATGTACTGCCTAGCTATCTGATCAAAATAGTTTTTTCAGTGCCACAAAAATGACAATAAGGGAGGATTCTTACATTGGTACACTATCTGCAATAAATATAACATTACAATTCACCAAAAGAACCATCCACAGAAGATGACCATGAAATTATATAAAGACAATAATGATTTCTAATACTGGCACAAGGTGAGACATTTTGCAAGGCATTTAGTCAATTCACATGACCTTGAATACTTGACCAAGTCTATTCTATTAACCACATTGGGAACATAAAGGGATGTAACTAACTGTAATGGCATTTTTTTCACTATTCTAGTTATTCTGCCAACTACATTGCCCTTAGAAGGACAATATCAGTCTTTCAGACTTAAACCAAATGATATGCCTTCATAAGCAAATGATAAAGGAAGCTCGAAAAATAAAGATTACTTTGTTACTGGTTTCAGTCATTGGAGTGTGGTCATTCTAGAGCAAAGCCTTCAAGGATTTTTTTAAAATCATAACTGACTCCAGTATTTATTGCAGATGGGTACTTATTTAATTGATTATTGTTTACTTTTACATGAAGAGAGATGCAACCTAATGCACCAGTATACATACACACACACATATGAAGGGCTTCTGCAGTTTCTATCTCTCAGATTCCACTCACAATGCATGGGTCAACCTGAGGATGCAGTAGAAGATACTTCCGAAAGGTATTGTGCAATGAGATTGAATCAGGGATTATATAGTTGTGAAAATGAACTTCTTTACACTGTTAATTTGAATCTTGTGGAGGATTTCTCAGTTTCTGTGGCATTAAACAGAGATTAAAAAGCTTCTCCCATCTTGGTCAGATGTTAACCTATTGCAAGTGTGTTTCTCTAGAAACTTTTCTAGCAGGAACTGCTAGATTAATGATCATCAAAATATTTCACATCTATAAGCTAATATACTTTTATACTTTAGCTACTATTTATTTCATTCATATTTGATGGATAAAAGGTCATGCTGACCTATGCAAGATTTTAATAACAGAGTTATGCTTCAAACATTACCAGTAAGCAGTAATTGTGATTCTTTTACTAATGCACCAAAAAAACGAGTTTCTACATACATCTGTGTGTGTGTGTGTGTGCATATGTATGTGTAATTTTGTTTTGCAGATTTTTAACTAGCAAACTGTTTTAAAGACAATACTTTGTTTTTTTATATATATGGTTGGGTGTGTGTGTGTGTTATTGTTATTATATTTAAACCAGTTCGATTTGGCCCCATGTGGCTCAAAGTTTCATAGGGTTGGTTATTACAGAAACTTTAAATTGCTTGGGGCTAAATCAAACTGTTTGAAATAATAATATATGCTATTCCTACTTACATGTGTTGAGTGCCTCTTTCATTCATTTGTCCACTCACCCATATATATATATTCTTCACACAAACACACAAATTTAAAGACACTCATGGTTGTAATAATAATGTCATAAGCCTATGAGGTGCCACTAAAGACTTATCTTCTTAGAATGGGTCCAGAAGAAATCAACTTCATAGAGCCTACATTCTTTGGGGTTTTTTTTTTTTTTCTTCCTTAAAGTGATCTGGATTTAAATTTTCCATTAAAATTTCATATTAATCTGTTTCAAACACCAGACTTTAATAATGGCAAAGTGATTTTTAGCAAATGGTTCGTTATTTTCAAAATTAATGGAAACAAAGGCAGTGTATTTTAACAGAAATATGGTAACAAAAGGGTTAACCTCAGCACTGCAATATGAAAAAAAATGCTCATCTAAAATGTTTGAACTACTTACAACCATGAACTGGGCCTCTCTATTAGCGACCAGGCAGACTGGGCTGTTGAGAATTAAATGATTTTGTAAAGAACAGAACAAGAACACTATGGAAGTTTGAAAATACGTACGAAAATGCGTGTGTACATATATATATATATATATATATATATATATGCATGCTACCTGTATATGTATATGCACACGTATTTAATACATTGCACACACACACATATACATATATATATGTGTGTATATATATATATATGTGTGTGTATATATATATATATATATTCATGCAAAAATATATATGCACATATACACTTGTACATTTTTGCGTTTGTACAAATTTGTAAATATTAATGTCTATGGGTGTGTGTGTGTGTGTGTGTGTGTTGTTTTTGTCCAACGTATTCGTGACAGTCTGCAGGAAAGAATGGTGATGATAGGGGATAGTGATGAACAGGAGAGAAGACTAGTGTGGGACTTCCCCATCAGCCGACACTGCGGGAATAAGAGGAATGGTTATGATGGTGGTTGATGGAGGTGATGAAGCCATATGTATACAAAGAAAAAAAATTATCAAGTCTGATACTTCGTAGAAACAACCCGTCTGAAAAAAGCTAATCTTATACTGTGACTATACATGTACACACATTAGCATCCATCATGTTTGGAAAATGATATCCAAAACGAGAACAAGGATTAGTCTGTCTGTCTGTCTTTCTCTTTCTCTCTCTAATTACATAATTAAACAGGATAAACAAACACAAATGTAAGACGAGAGGAACAAAAATACATTTTTGCTTCTAAATACCATTTGAACCACTTCATGACATATATATATGTTCGTATACGTGCATATGTTTGTAAGCATACGAGTATATAGTATGTGGGTTTGTGTGTGTGTGTGTGTGTGTGTGTGAGCTCTAGAGAGAGAGAGAGAATCTTATTTACCTCGAATATCCAACGAAGTCCTCCAAAGTTTATATACTCATTAAAAGCGAAATAGTTTTGCTTTGCGGATTTGCAGACTTTCAGCGATCAAGCTGTTTTTGAAGACAAGACTCTTGTGCAAATATTGCATTTATTTATTCTTAAATCGTAGCGAGTAAAGTGCTTAATTACTAATGTCGTCCACGAAATAAAGTGACATAGAAACTGAAATGTACAAAAGTGTGGTGGGGGAAGGAGTGACAAAGAACAAGTTTTCATCTGTCAAATTAAAGAGTTGCGACGCAAACAGCAACGTAAATATACAAATAATTAAAGTTCAAGTTAGCACCAAAATTACATGAAATAAATAAAAATGAATAAGTCAATTCCGATTTTGATACAGATTGGTGTTAAAAAAAATTAACAAAACAACAAAAAATAAGCAAACAAATGAAAACTTAATTGCTTCTTTTCGTCATTGTTCTCCTTGTTATTGTTGTTGAAAGTTAATTAGTTTGATTTATGGAAATTTATTTTGCCGACTGCTTCTTGTCACTTTTTACCAACAGCAACCATTCCCTTTCCAGTCTTTTGTATTTTTTGTTTTCTTGAAATAACGATTATACGGTTATGAGGCAAGGGAGACATTTTATTCTGTTACACACACACACACACACACACTCTCTCTCTCTCTATCTCTCTTAAATCAAGAGTAATATATTTAATGAGGTAAAGGTGGTGGGCAAAAATGGAACAGAAAGCCTAAAAGGAGACACGAAAGAGATGAGGGCTAGAAAGAAAGAAACCCAAGCAAATAGTTTATTACTAATCTTAAATAGTCTTTATTACTAGTACAGTTGCTATTTACATCTTACATTTGCTTAGGTGTCACTAGCACGATATATATATATAGATATATATATATATATATATATATATATATATATATACATATATATATATACATATATATACATACATATATATACATACATATATATATACATACATATATGTATATATACATACATATATATATATACACACATACATACATATATATACATACATACATATATATACATACATACATATATATATACATACATATATATATATATACATACATATATATACATACATATATATATATACATACATATATATATATACATACATATATATATATATATATATATATATATAATAATATAAAATTATCGAGCACGGTTTCTTTCGTTCCTAATATATATATATATATATATATATATTCAGGAGTTGGTAAACGTTAAACTAATATGTTCTACCGCTCGTGTATCGTCGTCAATGTTAAATAAGTACAGCAGTAGTGCTGGGGCATTTCGTATTGACTTACATTAAAACAGTGTATACTATCTACCAAGACATATGATTAAATATATTCACCGACATTTAGCAGGTGTGTAATTAAATAGAGCTTTTTTTCAGTTTCTTACCTGACAATCTGCAACATTGCCACGCTTGACAATGTCACACGACAGCTAACATCACTTGAAAGTGTTTGATGCAGAGGTAAAAAGTTAAATATCTGCCGTTGTTCTTATTTTATTACACGAGAGAGAAAGCCGCCTTCTCCTCTCCCTTTACTGGATCAATGTCAGAATGAGCCGTGATAGCCGGACTAGCAACACAACTGTTACTACCACCACTAACACCACTACTCTCACTACCACCCTGGCTGTTGGTGTTCCTACTCTAGCAGTTCTACTACCACCAACTTCTACTGCAGACTCATTGTTGTGCTTCTACTGTCAGTCTACTGCTTTAATGTTACTACTGTCAGCCTTACTGCTCTCGTGCTTCTACCATCTGCCTACTGCTCGAGTGCATCTACTGTAACTCTACTGCTCGAGTGCATCTACTATAACTCTACTGCTCTTGTGCTTCTACTGCAACCCTACTGCTCTAGTATTATTACTGCCACCTTACTGCTCCAGTGCTTCTATTGTCAGTCTTACTGCTGGAGTGCTTCTCGTTCTTTACAAAAAAAAACACTTCTGTATAATCTCCAATCAGCTTTAACTTTTTTAATGCACTGCTGAACGGCAAAATTTGTAGATACACCACCCCAGCAGTAGCGGTAGAAACAAAGTTTTAGTGGGAATCATCACAATAAAAGAAGATCCAGAGTGTAATCAGTTGTTTAACCCGAGATATGTCCCTAATTAAGCAAGCCGAATACAAAAGGGCTTCAGTTATTTATTCAGACACAGTCCAAACCGGAATATACTTTCTCGTGTGCCCTTTTCGTAAGTCAAGAGAATGCGATAGGAAGGAAATTTGGCTGCTATTTCTTTAGCCGGTCGATCGACCACATAGAAACTCCAGCTCGTGTACATGACCTTCTATCACGGCTTGATAATAATATATTTAAAAAAAAAAAAAACAGTACAGTACCATCACTGAATGCAGAATGTTGTTTTCCTTGATATATTATATATTGGTAAATTCACTGTGACATATATACAACTATATTTACCACTAGATATACTGGTAGCTAAGAACTCGAGCAACTATAACATGTTAATGATCAAATATTCAATGACTAGATACTTAAGTGTTGTTTAGTGTCCACCAGGATGAATTAATATCATATAATATAGATTACAGTTTCTGGCAATGTCTCTAATTAGCGCTGTCTTGGACAATAGATTTAAACTAGTAAAACAAACAAACATGGTTCTATTTTAATGATTGCAACATCATAACACCTAACGTTAGATCCAACTGTATTGTGATGAGACCGAATTTGTTTTCTGTGAGTGCTTAACGGGCAAAAACGAACTTAGTTTGAGTTACACTGGGTAGAAATACGGTACACGACGAGATCAATCGAACTTTTAAAAACCTCATAAGACTGATTGATGTTAATTTGCTTAATATTCTAATATAATCGGTTGTAGATAATTGATGAGGGGAAACACGAAGAGATTTCTGGACTGCCAAAAGTTCTGAGAAAGAAATACTAGGCTTTTATACTTCAGTTTAATATAAAATTGTTTTTACCCTAATTCTCCATAAAAGAAACAAACAAACATTGATAGTAATAGCTCTATTCCAACGTGATTGCCGAACTTTTTAGAGACCGCGAGAGCAATCGCTGATTGTGTGCATTTTCGTTCCAACTTATATTGTCTATTAAAGTACAAATAATGTCAGCTGATACACAAGAAATTCTCACTAAAATAAATAATGCCGATTTTTATTAGCAATGATAGAATATTCTTTTGTTTCTGACTTTAAATAAGTGAATGTAAGCAATTCTTGACCTATATATAGCAAAAAAACTTTTCAGTTACATCCTCAGAATTTTTTTCTTTCATTACAAATCGAAATGTTCGAGGGTTTGTGTTTGTTTTCTGTTTTGGAGACTTGAATCTATATTCCCAAAAACACGATGAATTTGCGTCACATATATATATCCTTTATATTCTACTTGTGGGGCACAAACACACATAACTTACACACATACATACACATTATACTGTTGACTTTTTAGAAACTGAAAGTTAATGTTAAATTGAACAATATTTCCAAACATTTCGAAATGCTTAGGGATATTATTTTATTTGCTTAATAAACCAATATTTTATATACGAAGGGTATCAAAATCCTTTAGAGTGAGCTAAAATATCGGTTGACATGCTAAAAATAACAGCTAAATTCACTCAAATCACACCCAACTATCTTTGAAAGGGAAAAGAAGCATAGTATAATGAAGTCTTAGATGTATAAAAAAAAAAGGCTGGATGGTCACGACTGGAAAGCATTTGATCACAAGTCTACCAGTTCAGGGTTGACCTGATTTAAAAGAACAAGAAATAAGACGCTACAAAAATCCAACTATTACAAGAAACCTAAGATATTGTGCCGTCAACAGTCACGTGATAAATAATAACTGGGGTCCAGTTATATTTTGGGTGGCTTAGGAAAAACATCGCTAAATTTTTAATTTTTGTAGGTTTTTAAGTCTTTACATAAATGTTTGTTTTATTAAATGTTTTAAAATTATTTATTTTCTCTTAGTTGAAGCTGCAATAAGTGAAAAGGGAAACGAGGTATTAAGGCAGGGAGTGGATCTTTTCGCAAATTCTAAGATTACGCTGCCTTCCAAAGTTTTCTTTGGTTTCCCTACACCATGGCTATCCTTCACACTGAAGTCATAACTTTTTTTTACCAAGTATACATCATTAAATTGTAATACATGCAATCACACACACACACACACACACACACACATGATGGGGTTTCTTTCAGCTTCTGTCTACCAAATCGACTTGCAAAGCCTTGGTCAACCCAAGGCTATAGGAGAAGACATTTGTTGGGGTGGTCACTGTTTGAACCCCATTGTAGATTTACTCATCACCCAGTTTAACACCATCACCTGGTTCTTGGGTATCTTTGACAGAGTCCATTCTGTTGCATGTATTCAAGTCATATCTCGAGTTTGAGGATGCCTCCCTCCCACCAATGTCAGAGTCCTTGTACATGGATATGAGCATTGCCCTTCATTTCAAACAAAATGATATAAAAAAAAACATTCCTGAAATCTGAGACCAGGGAGAAATTTCATGAGGGAGGACTACAGTATATGGATACAGACATGGCTATGTATAATTAAGAAGTTTAAATTGTAATAACTGCCTGCCTTCAGGTTCAATCCCACTGTACAGCACCTTGAGCATCTAGGCTTGAGAGAGACTTTAACTAACCAAAACATCACAGCAGTACAGTAGGTCAGATCAGGTTCACCTCTGTTATTGATGGAACTATAGATATGTATATGAACATCTGTTGGTGCTTCTACTTACCAATGTAATCATGCAGTAATTACTGTAATATTTCTGTATTTACAATTGTTTTGAATGTATATTGTTGTCATTAATAATAGTTGTTATTGAAACTTCAGCTATAGTTCACATTGTTATTATATTATATTATATTACAATGACAACAGCATGAGCCAGACTGAATAATGTTTGCTTGGAGAAACAAATATTATAATTTTCCTTAATCTCAATAACAACAATGCTATCGACATAACAGTGATGGTGATGGCAGTGACAGGGATGGTATAGAGGTAGAGTAGTGGTGTGGGTCCTCTTTATCATCATTATCATCAAATTAGCTTATATATATTATATAATTACTACACATATTAGAGTCACATGTATTATGATTCTATTACATGTATGTATGTGTGCAGGGATGTTTTATGAGGAAGCATTAATAAAGATTGTTACATATCTTTTTTAAAAAAGCAGCAGTGAGAGGAATTCCTCAGCCACATGAGAAATTTTATTCAAATTTTAATTTGAAACTGCCCGCTCATGAAATGTCTGAAACTCCACATGAGAAAACAGTTTCATACTAAACATCAAAACAGTAATTGAATATAAATTGCATAGAATTAAAAATCCATTATTTTTATAAACACAGATGTGCCTGCCTCCCACATGTTCATCTGCATTTGTAATTTACCCCTGGTATTAGAAAGATAACCCTGTTAAGAGCTCCTAGTTTAGGGTATTCCTTGCATCCCAAGGTAGGGGGAGGGGGTATGCCAAACCATGTTAATGTGGATGTCCTTCCTTTCAGCACATAAGTTATGGTGGACATAACCTCAGTAACGAATGTAGATGACCAGCATCCCCTTCTGAAAGAAATCACAAACTAGGCTGATCAGGCTGGGGGAGGGGGGGGGGCTATAAAATCCCCTGAAAGAATGAAAATCTGATTTCAAATCCTAGGCAGATGGAGTTCATAAGCATGAGTAGTATTGCAACTGCCTAAGGGAAGGAAACCCTGACAGAAAATTAACCCCCTTCAGGTCTTAAAGGTCAACATTGATCTAATCCTCTGATCTGGAAAAAAAAATTCTGATTGCAGAAACTTGAAGCACTCAGAAGAATCAACAACACTAAAAAGGTCCCAAATCTTTGTTTCAAAGAAATAGTATTCTTTGTGGATATTTATTGATCATTAGCTAATGATAATGAGTACTCGTTGTCATTGCCACCATCATCATCATCATCCTCATAGCCACCTTTCCATGCATGGGTAAAATGAAATTTGTAGAAGTAGATTTTTTACCTCCAGATACCCTTCCTGTCACCAACCCTCACATTCTTATGTATGTGTATTTATACTGTGTGCATATTTATATGAGTGTATGTATTTCTACTTATGTGTGTGTGTGTGATCATCATCATCATCATCATTTAACATCCGCCTTCCATGCTGACATGGATCGTATATATATATATATGTTTGTGTGTGAGGGTGTGAATGTATATCTCCATATACTCTCTCTCTCTCTCTCTCTCTCTCTCTCTATATATATATATATATATATATATATATATATATATATATATATATATATATGGGTTACGAGTATATGGCTGTGAGAGTGTGGTTGTATAATTTTTTTAGTTTGTTCTTACTTCTAAGCATTTCTTTCTGTGCAAGTGTATTATGGTGTTGGTTTTGCTACAGTTCGTTGAGTTAGAAAATATTTTAAGGCGTGGTGAGAAAATTTAACTAAAGTTATGAGTCCATAAAATATTATGGCATGTTCTTGTGAGCTTTTAACCTCATTTGAAGCCTCTCGCTTTTCATTACTATTTCTTCATTTAATCTTTATACCTGCTGCTGTCTGCTCCCCATTTAATTGGGGAGTGAGAGATAAGGATAATGCATGAAAGAGGAAAGGTGAGGAAGGGAAGAGATGTAGTTTGGTTTGTTGGGGTAAGGTGTGTGAAAAGTTTTCTTCTTTCATGTGGATGGAACACACAGAGCTTCTAGAACTCAGTTTTGTTGATGTGAGCAAGTCTTCTCAAGAACCTCACATTGTCAGACATTTTGATCCATTGTCATTTCCTCCATGAGGCCCAACATCCTGAGATCGGTCCTTACCACTTCATCTCATTCCTGGGTCTCCCTCTTCAACTGGTACCATCTACTTTCAGTGATTGGCATTTCTTTATATAGCTATCCTCATTCATACACATCACATGTCCAAACCAATGCAGTCTTCTCTCTTGCAAGTTGCATTTGATTCCTCTTATGCCCAACTTTTCTCTCAATATGTTTGCACTTTGTCATACATGCATATTGATATTGCACATCCAACAGAGCATACTACCTTCATTTCTCTCCAGTCTGTGCATGTCTTCTGCACTCAGAACCCATGTCTCACTACCATGAAGCATAGCCATTCGCATACAAGCATCATACAGTCTACCTTTCACTCTGAGAGAGACCTTTTGTTGCCAACAGAGGCAATAGTTCTCTGAACCTCCTCCATCCTGTGGCCATTGCCAGTACCTCTTGACTGGCCTTCGTGCCAGTGGCACATAAAAGCACCCACTACACTCTCGGAGTGGTTGGCGTTAGGAAGAGCATCCAGCTGTAGAAACTCTGCCAAATCAGATTGGAGCCTGGTGTAGCCATCTGGTTCACCAGTCCTCAGACAAATCGTCCAACCCATGCCAGCATGGAAAGCGGACGTTAAATGATGATGATGATGATGATATATATATATACACACACACAGATACACACTCACACATACATACAAACACATATATGCACACACACACACACATATATCCAACATCTATGAGATGAGTAAAATGTGGATATTTTTTGCTATACAAAAAAGCCCTAATATAAAGTAGAACACAAAACGAGAAGTTGTGATGTTCATGTGTTTCTCTAGAACAACAGCAGCATAAATGAAGTTTAATATATTGTTCAATAAAGAATACCAGATAAATACCATTATAGTAAAAACAATAAAAATATAATCTATAATTGCTTAATGTCATTATAAGAGCCAGCATATAATTGTCTTACAGGTAAAAGTTCCATCATATCAACAGAAATTGGATAAGCAGGTAATAAAAAGTAAGACGAAATGACAGATGGAGAACTGGAATAAACTTGTTTCCTTTCCTTTATATAATTTTGTGGCTTGTGGATTAATCAACACAAACATTAACAATGAAGACGAAAATAGATTTTTTAATAATTATATAGGTAATAAAAGATTATCTAACCTTAAATCTTGTCACTTGGCAATCCAAACTGAACAGAACTGGTACAACTAGTTCTTCTTATTTTTTGCATCAGGCAACCCACTCGAGAGAGAGAAAAAAATAGAATTTAATTATCATAAATAATAATAATAATATATATATATATATATATATTATTGATACTCTGACAATGGCCACAAAATGTTGACCAGGAAGCTTCGATATGTTATACTGCAACAAATTAATTTATTATGCAATAAACATGGTCAAGACTTTCTCATTGAACTGAATTATATTGCACGCACAATGTTTCAATCATTCTTATTATCAGGCACAAACTCTGTTCCATCTCTCTCTCGCTTTGTCTTTCCCTCTCTTTCTCTCTCTCTGTGTCTTTATATATATATACATATATATATATATATATATATATATATATATATATATATTATAGTGGGGTAAGCCGGTTTATGGGGTTACCCTGGGTTTCTCACTTATAAGGGGCTTCGCCCTACAGCGTATCTTCAGACCCCAAACACTGCTGGTTCAAGATCTCTTCAAAATATGGAGGGGGAAAAGCTTCATTTTAAAGGTAAAACCCTAAATGATTATTTCCCTTTGCCATTGACAATCAATCTTCGGCCACACCGCCATCGTGCGGTTACCAAAGCCTTACCAATAGCTTCCCTGACATCCACAATGCTCGACCTATTGGCCACTATAGTAGTAGTAGTAGTAGCAGAAGCAACAGATCCAGTTCCATCACTGTCTGTAACAGCAACATAATTAACAGCGGCAGTTCCCCCTCCAGAACCAGGAGTGGTGATAGCACTACTGTCACCACCACCACATCCTCCACCATCACCAGCAACCCCAGCAGCCCTTACTCCATCAACAACAACAGCAACACTAGCAGCAGCAGCAGCAGCAGCAGCGACGACAACAACAACAATAGCAACAACAGCAGCACAAGCAACGAGCACAAGGACAAGAATATGATTGGCACCAACACCACCCTCAGCACCAACAGCAGCAGCCCAACTCCAGTAGTGACAACACCAGCACCAACAGCAGCGACAACACCAGCACCAACAGCAGCAGCCCAACTCCAGCAGCGACAACACCAGCACCAACAGCAGCGACAACACCAGCACCAACAGCAGCAGCCCAACTCCAGCAGCGACAACACCAGCACCAACAGCAGCGACAACACCAGCACCAACAGCAGTAGCCCAACTCCAGCAGTGCCAACACCAGCACCAACAGCAGCAGCGACAACACCAGCACCAACAGCAGCAGCCCAACTCCAGCAGCGACAACACCACTGGCAATGGTTGCAGCAACAGCAGCAACAAGAGGTGCAACAACATCACGCGCCAACAGAAGTACGTGGGGAGCTCTGGGAATTCTCTCAAACAGCGTATTTCCATTTCCAATCTTCCATCCCCCTTCAGAGTCCCGTAAAGGAAATACGTGACATCACTGGCCAGCCATGTCTGGCAACTAAGAGACAAAGAGATTCCATACTAGATCACATGGAAAATACTCGAGAACCCAGGCCCCGACATCAATGAGCCAAAACGGTGCAAGTTATGCATTGCCAAACACGTGAGAATCCTTAAAGACTCTCTTGTGCCAGGGGACTTCATGGACTCCAGGACGGAGATTTGCATTTCAGAAAATTCCTGCTGGTTTTTTGGAATCTGCAGGATGATGCTACAGCTGGAAACCAATAGCCACGGCTGAAAGGAGACAATCGTTTACTTTCGTGGTACTTTGGAAACTGCAAGATGGCGGCATGGCCGAAGATCGATGGCCAATGGCAAGGGGAGTTAATCACCTAGGGTTTTACCTTTATAACGAGGCTTTTCCCTTTCATATTTTGAAGAGGTCTCAGGCCAGCAGTGTTTGGGATCTGAAGATACACCAGGGCTAAGCCCCTTATGAGCGAGAAATCCAGGGTAACCGCATAAAACGGACTACTCCACCATAATATCAACTGCTCTACCTTTGGAAATATGCTGTGCATGAGAAGACCCGGCAAGACAAGTGAGACCATAACCCGTGGCCTTTACCAGGGGTGTAGCCAGCCCACTTATGTGTACTTTTCCTTCTTTGGACACAAAACTCTGCTTGTGAAAACCTGTTGAGGCAAGTGAAATTGAAATCGGACCAAATTCGATGACTGGCACCCATGCCAACCTTCCTTCAATGGACACTAAACTTTGCTTGCGAAGACCTGTGGGGGCAAGTGAAATCGAAATTGAACCAAATTCGATGACTGGCACCCATGCCAGTGGAGCGCTAACAGCACCATCCGAGCGGGATCACTGCCAGAGCAGCCGTCTGGCTTCCATGCCTGTGGCACGTAAAAAGCACCATTTGAGCATGATCTTTACCAGCGTCGCCTTACTGGCACTTGGGCCGGTGACATGTGAACAATACATTCGAGCGAGGTCATTGCCAGTGCCGCTGGACTGACTCCTGTGCAGGTGGCACGTAAAAGCTCCCACTACACCCTCGGAGTGGTTGGCGTTAGGAAGGGCATCCAGCAGTAGAAATTCTGCCAGATCAGATTGGAGCCTGGTGCAGCCATCTGGTTCACCAGTCCTCAGTCAAATCGTCCAACTCATGCTAGCATGGAAAGCGGATGTTAAACGATGATGATGATGATATATATATATATATTATAGGTATACTCTTTTTCTTTTTAACTCCTTTTACTTGTTTCAGTCATTTGACTGCGGCCATGCTGGAGCACCGCCTTTAGTCGAGCAAATTGACCCCAGGATTTATTCTTTGTAAGCCTAGTACTTACTCTATCAGTCTCTTATGCTGAATCGCAAAGTTACGAGGACGTAAACACACCAGCATCAGTTGTCAAACGATGTGGGGGGGGACAAACACAGAAATGTTCTGTACTGCCCTAACTCTTCGAAATGCTTAGTTTTAGAATGGTGGCAGCTGATGAAGGAAATGTTCTGTATGTGGCCTGTGTGTTTTCTGTACTCTGTTTATCATTTTGTCCACGTTTTTTTGCCAAGTCCTGTACCCAGATATGCATCTATATATACATTTATATATCAGGATGGAGAAGAAAGGAGTAGGGAACTGTAAGAATGTGAGGGGAGAGTAACAAATGGTCAGAGATTGGTAGGGGCTAGAGTTAAGGGTAGTAAGTGACATACAGGGATGTAGATGCAGCTTGATGGGAAGTATCAGTATAGGGTGGAGAGTAAGGTGGTTCGGGGATGGTATTAGGGAGACGGGGGTGATGGTCAGGACATAAGAGCAAAGGAGGAGATGTAGAGATAGATAAGGGTGGCTAGAGCGAGTGTGTGTGTGTGTGTGTTCTCTTCTGTTTTTAATTAAATTGTTCCTCTGAGAAAGGAGCTGGTTTCTAACAAAGCTACAAAGCTCAATCATTGGAATGTAGGTAACAAAAACAATGTCACATTTTGAAAAAAACTTTGCATAGTTTTACTGATCTCTTTACAGATTGTATTTGTAATTACACGAATTAATTGGTTGATTTCTGGCTTATCCAGATTGTCACTTAGGCATTTACACACAAAACCAAGTGCACCAATTATCATTAGTATAAAAGTGAGTTTATAATCTGGTTATAGAAGCTGGAGGTTTTGAAACAGTGGTCCATAGTCATCCTCTTCCTCTTTGATTTTCAAAGAGATATTCACATCAGCAGGTCAACTGACCTCTATCATCATCATCGTTTAACGTCTGCTTTCCATGCTAGCATGAGTTGGACGATTTGACTGAGGACTGGTGAAACCGGATGGCAACACCAGGCTCCAATCTAATTTGGCAGAGTTTCTACAGCTGGGTACCCTTCCTAATGCCAACCACTCAGAGAGTGTAGTGGGTGCTTTTACGTGTCACCCGCACGAAAACGGCCACGCTCGAAATGGTGTCTTTTATGTGCCACCCGCACAAGCCAGTCCAGGGGCACTGGCAACGATCTCACTCGAAAATCCTACGGGAGCCAGTCAGGCGGTACTGGCAACGTGTATATATATATATATATATATATATATATATATATATATATATATATATATATATATATATATATATATATATATATATATATATATATATATATATATATATATATATGTGTATGTGTGTGTATGTGTATGTGTGTATATATATGTATATATATATGTATATGTGTATGTGTATGTATATATATGTATATATATTTATATATGTATGTATATATATATATATATATATATATGTGTGTGTGTATATGGGTGTATATATGTGTGTGGATGAGTGTATCTGTGTGTATGTATGTATACATGTATACTTGTGGGGGGGGGGGGGGGGGGTACGTATGTTTGTAAGTATATATATGTGTGTATATGTGTACATATCTACGTATATGTAAGCATATATAATTGTGTATGTATTTGTATAAACCCATATGTATGCGTTATTAGGTTCTGTATGTAAGTACATATTTCTATATGTATGTGTGTGTATGTATATATGAAAACACTTGAGTTATTTTTCTTTTATATATATATATATATATATATATATATATATATATGTATATGTATTTGTATGTATGTATGTATGTGCATGCGTGTGTTTACGTATGTATACGTGTATGTATATGTATATGCGAATCTGTTTATTTTATTAGGTAATAGGCGTAGATGTATAGCTATGTGTATGTGTATGAGTCTATTTCTATTTATACATGTGTGTATATATAAATGGATACATATGTGTATATGGGGACATGCACACATATGTGTATATTTGTATATGCGTGGGTACGTATGTGCATATGTATAAATGTGGACGTATGAGTGTATATATATGTGTGTGTATGTATATATATATATATATATATATATATATACAAGTGCACATATGTATGTATATGTATATATATATATATATATATATATATATATATATATATATATATATATATATATGTGTGTGTGTGTGTGTGTGTATTAGTATGCATGTATGTGTGTGTTTGTGTATGTGTATTTATGTATGCATGTACGATCTTACACATTGATTGGTATGTGTTGTCCAACCCACTATCCGGCAGCGTCCAATTCTCTAACGGTTTTTTTCAAATGAATCAAGTCATAACCTTATCCATCTATTGTTTTCATAATCGGTCATAATGTCTTACGTTTAAGATGATTCCCATGCTTTCCCTGATGAGAAGGTTACAATTTTAAATTCAAAGATCCCTATGGATCACACAGGTTGTAATCCTTTGAAACATATGTAGGAATAAAGTATGCATTTATAACATGCGTTTTCTCCATTCCTTAAATTCTTAAATATACTCAAATACCCAAAATTTCAAGGAGTTCCTGCCTTAAAAACAGGAACTAAACCACAGATATTTTGTGTTCTTTGCTACATTGGTTTCTATTAACCCATTTATTCTATCAGAAGAATTTTTATTCATTAAGATAGAAGAAATACACATAATTATATATATATATATATATATAAATTTATTAATAAGGGTAGAAATTTTTACTGAGAACATATTTTACGTGGTTAGATGATATGATTCGGCATCTATTTCTAGCATATAGGAGTCCACTTTTGCTGGTCATTCCTCTTATTTTTGTATATATATATATATATATACGTATATATATATGTGTGTGTGTGTTTATATATATATATATATATATATATATATATATATATATATATATATATATATATATATGTCGTTGTACTTGGGGATGGTCATATTGCCAGTTTAGCCAATAAAAACACACGCACTGTATATTTGGTGTTAATTTGCTTCAGCTTTATATTACATTAATCCTATTTCGGCCAGAGTTCTTTCGTCACACTTCTGTGACCTCATCAGTGGTCCTTTGCTTTCTTCTTTCTTATGTGTGTCTCACCTTGCTAACTATCAGGCATTTTGTGTATATATATATATGATACTTTTTCTTGTCTGTCCCAAACAACAATATCCAGCCAGTTATGTTTACACTTGGCAGATGTTTTGATGGAAATGTTCCACCAGTATTCCTTTTGTTGATATTTGGGTATGTATTCAATAATAGAAGGATTCTCTATATTTATTCCCAGACAGTCTTTTTCCTGAATGGCATTGTATAAGCGCCCACTACACTCTCAGAGTGGTTGGCGTTAGGAAGGGCATCCAGCTGTAGAAACTCTGCCAAATCGGATTGGAGCCTGGTGTAGCCATCCGGTTTCACCAGTCCTCAGTCAAATCGTCCAACCCATGCTAGCATAGAAAGTGGACATTAAACGATGATGATGATGTTGGGTCACATAGGGAAGTAGTACCTTGATATTTTTTAGGCAGCTGCTAACCACATGTGTGATGTCTTCCACATGTATGTATACATATATTTGTTATGTAAATGTTTATGTGTGTATCTTTAAATATGAAGGTATGTAAATCTACACATTTGTGAGTGTATATATGTGTGTGCATGTATGGCTAGGTATATTTATTATACAAGGCCTTCTGTATATGTGAGACTGTCTAACTGATTGCCTTGATAAGTTGTTCGTTATGTTTTAATAGCTCTAATGACAACCTTATCACTATCTGTTGTGTATGTTTCCTTTGAAGTTTACTTTTGCTAACATAAATTTATCCCTTCAAACTGCTGAACCAGAACATCTCTGATAGCTATGAAACTTGATACATATCTCTTTCAGCTATGATTTCTAATACTCTGACATCTCTCATACCATCTACTCTCATACCGTCTACTCCAGCTACTATATACAACTTCATAAATGTTATGAGTGTTGATTGTTTTTTTAGCTTTTGTTTAAATCCCAGAATTCTTCTAAAGAACTTATATAACTTGCTGTGCACTGAAAAGTGCAAAAGTTCTTTTTGAAAGGTATTGCCAACACATTGGTAACGAATAAAGTTATTTAACCCTTTTGTGACCATAGTTCTGTTGGCATATAGTGCGTTTGTTTCAGTTAATTTTTAAAATAAGGAAGAATTTAGTTATACAACTTTGTCATTATTAAGCTGATGTCTGGAACAAATAAACATAAAATTTTGATGGAAGATTATAGGAAGGAATTTCAACCATGTTTCGTGGTCTGCTACCACAACAGCTCCTTTATAGGATCCAGTTAGCTCAAGACATCATCAGGAGAAACCACGTCCGGTTTCGGCCCCTACTCCTCTACCGTTTTGACGTGGCGGGGCCACCCCCTTTCGGAGGTGTCTTCAGCTCTGGTGTTGGGTGCATGTCTTCTTTCACTGTTTGTGACTGTTCTAATTCAACTGTGGAATGTCCCTCGCTATGGTTATTTTCCAGGAGGTTCTGGCCACACGATGGACCAGGAACAGTCTCAGACAGGTTGGTAGTCGTGCTGTTTCCCTTTTTTCTATGATTAAATATACATTCATCAATCAAGACATGCAAGCACAAATAAGCACTACACAGTTCTTAACAAAGATAAGTTGCTAGCCAATGAGGCAAGGTATAAGATACACTAACGAAGCTAAGGTGGAAGAGGATGTAGATCTGTTCAATCAAGACTGATCTGGCATGGAACAACAACAACAATTCAGCCTGTGGTTCAACAGTATATTCTTGTCCTCCTACTCAAAAATAACATATTTTACTGACACATTATCCATAAACAAGTATAATATGACTAATTCATGCAATTTTCTCCTGATTCAAGCTATGATTTATAGAACAATGAATTGAATTTCTTGTCAAATATCCAGCTGTTACAATATTTCTTTCTTGGTAATTTGTTGCAATTAAAATGAAGTGTTTTGGTAAAGTTACTCACAGAAACACACATACATACACACATACACAAATATATTGGCATCATAACAACTCAGAAAATGGTTCAAGTCAAAGCAGATAGAATATCTGAGAATGGTTCAAGTCAAAGCAGATAAAAATATAAATATTAGCATGTAAATATTGGGTAAAAAAAACCCTTTGTATAAAAAAATGTCGAAGGATGCTTGTCTCGTGGATTCATGTCCTAAGTGCAGCCGTTGACTTTTTCTATCCAAAGAATTTTTTAACACATATTTACAAGTTATTATTTATAGCTTTATATGTTTTAAGTTAAACTGTTCCAAAAAAAGAATAATTTCATATATATATATATATATATATATACTCTTTTGAAACGCCTGTGTTAGAATGGGGGTAGCTGATGAAGGAAAATGTTCTCTATGTGGCTTGTATACATCAGCAAGCACTCTGTGAGAAAGACAGATATTTCTTGCATACTGAAACCAGTCGATTCTGCAGTGAACTTCATTTGGGGTCATGCCCTTAATCACCACCAATTCCGGGCTTTTCTTGAAGAAATTGATTCTGAATTCTGTGACTTGCCTTATCACACAGCAGTGAGATGGCTCAGCTGCAATAAAGTTCTCTTTCATCTTTATAAACTCCTAAGAGAAATAGATATTTTTCTCACTGAAAAGGATAGAGCTGATCCACTTCTGTCAGATTCTACCTGGCTGTCGAAGTTGTCGTTTTTAGTTGACATCACATCCCACATGAATGAATTGAACTTGCAACTTCAGGGAAAGGATAACCTTATCTGTGATCTCTACAGAATCATCAAAGGATTTCAGAGGAAGCTATCATTGTCTGAAGCACAAATGGAAGCACAACTCATCTTCAGTGTTTTAAAGAGCTATGTGCTGGAATCACAGATGTCAGCCTCAAGTTTCTGAAGAAGATTATTCATAATTAAAATAAGCATTTTTTGGAGATTTTCAGATCTCAACAGGATTGAGAGTGACATTCTTCAGTTCCAGAATCCGTTTGATTGTAAACTTGATGACATGCCAGTCGAACTACAGTTGGTGCTCATTGAATTGCAAGCAAATGACTTGTTGAAAGAAAAACACACAGAAGGAAAACTTGTTGAATTTTATCACTGCTTACCTGGTGATGAGTTTTCAGATTCGAAAAAATTTGCCTCTGGCATGGCATCAGTGTTTGGAACAACTTATGCTTGTGAAGTCAGCACATCAAATGAGGTTGAATGATGAACAATTGAAAGGGATTCTCTTGGTTGAATGCAGCAATTCCAAAACAAATATTGGTGATATCTTAAAATCTAAACAACAGTTTCACAAATCTTACCAACCATTTTTGCTGCTTAGTTTGTGAGATCCGGATATGTGCACGCTGGGTGTGATGTAACTATCTTATTGTTAACATGACCTTCTTTGATAATATTTTGGTAAATAAATATATTGGCTGTCTTTATCTTTTGTGTATTCACTGTGTTGTATTAAACAAAATGGTTATGTGGCCTGTGCTCGCCATTCTCTCAGTTATCTAGCCTGCTGTGAAAAAGTTTGCTGACCCCTGCTCTAGAGGATGTATCGTAATTACCAAACGGCAATTAAAACTAACCCCCTTGAGAAGACGAGATGATCTGAAGACTCAAGAAATCTCAAAAGTTGACATACGTTTAAGGAAAAGGACGGAGATAAGAGGACATTTGTGGACATGTATTTCTGACTCAGTAGCCAACATCAGCACAATTGTCTGACCTTTCAATGAGATGTCTAAGCTGTCGTCTTCCTTTTAGCATTTAAAAGGTTAATCTTTTAAATGTCTCAAACACGCAGGCTAGAAGATAAATATCAAACTTGAAGTAAAATAACACTGAAACCCTTATGTTCATTTTGATTATCTCACACTGACCTAGCATTGCTAGCCAATATGGGCTGGCCCTTCAAATATATAGTTGGAACCATCAGAAAAATATAACAATTATAATTCGAAAAATTATTTGGTATCCCTTTAAATAAACACATGCTAAAAGCTCCGCACGCGTTCATACGACCCTACTCGAAATGTTAGTAGCGATTGAATTATTTAATGACTCAGTCATTAAATAAGGATTTACATAATTGCATAATTACTCTAATAATATATCTAATAGAGAAATAAACTAAAAAAGACGATGAAGCAAAAATGAATAATGGAAAGAGTTGAAAGAGAACGAAGGGTAAGTTGCTAAGTGCTTGGCGCGCAAAGTTTACTTTTTAGACCTATTTCGATGCTGAATGAATAGACTTATGACCAAAGGCATTCTAACCGTGACCCTCCCGTGTTTTAAAACATAGGTTATCTGACTACTTTAGCCTATACGCACTTCACCAACTTTTTTTAATCTGTAAAATATGATTTCAGAGAAATTTGGTTGCTATTTCTGGTCCGTTGAACGACGACGTAGGGGCTTTCTTGTTTGATTAACATGGTGTCTTCCAAGTAAAATAAGCGACAGGTAATGATCGCATTGTTTTTGACAATAATGGTCATCATCGGTATATTAAATGATGATTTCTGCAAATTCTTACTATTACATCCAATTGACTTTGAACGAGTGATTTCCAACGTTGCTTTTTTTTTAATGGTTTCATTCGTTCAAAATGCATCAAAAATCATAGAAAAAGCATAAATTTCACCTTCAAAATGAGACGGGTGTAAATTTTACCTTCAAAATGAGACGGGAATAAATTCCAGCTTCAGTATGAGACTGGTGTAATAGTAAATTCGCGCCGTTTAATTTTGCTTTTCTATAGCATTTATATTGATATGTGACACAAGTTCAAACATAAAGCACAAAGATCAAAATTTTGGAGGAGTTACAACTTGACTGGTACTTATTTTATCGATCCCACATGGATGAAAAGCAAAGATGACCTGAGCGGGATTTAAACTCAGAATGTAAGGAACCATAATTGAATACGGCAGGCATTTTTCTTTAACGATTCAGACCATTCACTGTCTAGACCTAAATTATGTCATTCCCTTCTAATTTTATAGCCAAGTAAACGCCTCAGTAAATCAAAATTATTTTATTGAAGCATCATAACAACAGGGCAAAAAACTTCTAAGTTAAAAATCAAGTGCTTGTTAACTTACAAGATTATGTCTTCATGTTGCCAAATTATTGCGACCGGAGTCAAACGAACAGTTAGAGAGAAAGTTAACGAAAGTACATTTGCTCCGAAAGATCAGTTGATGTCATAATACTCTTTGATGGTGACGTCACTATTGATTAGCAATTAGCTTAACAAGGAAAATCCTCAGCAAGTGCTCTCTTGCAGACCATTTCCTGAAAAAAAGATCATCTCAGTTTTATGATAAAAACACAGCTAAGTTATGATACATATGTGCAATTTTTGTCCAACTGCCAATTTTTAAATGAAGTATTTTTAGATTTAAAAGTCGAAGAAATGTACTGTACTAACTTTCACCTCATTTGGCATGTAATATCCGAGTGCAAACGAATAACACATCACCTAGAATGGTGAATATATTGTTCACCTCAAAGTGAAATTAGAAAAGAAAAGAAACTAGGCAAACCATTAACTTGAGAAATTTAGAACGATGGAGCAAACTCCGGCTCTTCTTTTACAGGGCCCCATGAAAGCGAAATTATTTGTCCTGTCTAAAGAAACTGTTTTCTATGCATAAAAAGAACGAAAGTAAAATAGTGAACAGACGTAGCTGTGTGGTAACAAGTTTGCTCTTCAACCACATGATTTGGGGTTCAATTCCACCGAATGACACTTTCGTCAAATGTCTTTAATTATAGCTCTTTGAGAAGATTTAGTAAACGGAAACTGAAAGAAGCCTCTCTGTGTGTGTTGGTTCCCGTAACTTAGTAATTCGGTTTAAGAGATTGATAGAATACGTACCAGGCTTTTTTAAAAAAGGCATAAGTACTAGGTTCGATTTGTTCGACTAAATCTGTCAAGGCAATGCCCCGGCATGGCCGCACTCTAATGGCTGAGACAAGAAGTATGTCGATGATTTACTGTAAAAGATCTAATGTGATGTTATCATTGATGTTGGATCTATCAAATATATTGGTTTCAGGTTTTGGCCCAAGGCCAGCAATTTCGTGAGAGGGGTTAAGTCGATTTTATCGACCCCAATGCTCAACTGTTACTTATTTTATCAATCCCGAAAGGTGAAGTCGACCCTGGTGGAATTTTTTAACTCAAAGCATAAAGACAGCGAAAAGCCGCCGAGCATTTTACCCGGCGTGCTAACGATTCTGCTAGTTCACTGCCCTGGATCCATCAAATATATTAACTATATCCCTGATTAATGTTAAGCAAAGCATGGCTATTTATTATCCAAGTGTATCGAATGTTACCAGGAGAGAAAGTAATTTTTCTGCAAAGTTGTTCATCCTCCAGTTCGACTTTTCGCCCAGGAAACACTTACCCTTTTTGCCCTCCGAAAGACTCACATTTGTTTTTGAACCTGGGAAACTCACTTAGACATGGAACTTCCACTTTCGAGGAGCCCTATAAACGAAGAATCTACGATCCTTCGCCAAAATATAACGTTGAGCTCTTTTTGTATATTAACATATACAAACATTTGCTTGCTCTTAAGTAATGTTAAAGTGCTCTTAAAATCGTTAGCTGAGAGCCTTGTCCGTATCTTTAAGTGCTTTTCTTTAATAATTCGTTATATTTACGTTGGGAGTCATCATATATGTCGTGATAATTAAGATAAATATATTTATAATTCTCACATTAACTCAACCACTACGAATGAAATCTCAAACTAATAACACTTGTTGGACCTCATTAAAATCTTTCTTTCGCTTTTTGTTCGCTCTTTTCGTTGTTTTTCACTTATGATAAACTGCAAATAGTTTGTTTTTAAGTACCAAATGGAATGCAGGTGGGCCGATTCCTCCCAGATTATCAGCGATAAACTTCGTTAATAATCACTAATCTAACAAAACCTTAAAATTAAGGCATGCCTCCATATTTGTGTGCCCCGCCCCCCTGCCACGACTTTGTTGTCTCATAACTTCCAGAAAAATGTATTTTTCAATGAAATTCTCTACAAATACTCTTCAGTTTGTGTAGATTTTGATTATATCGGAATTTGTTGAAAAAGCTTTTCCGGTGGTGGAGGTGAGTAGTTTCGGAAAATTCACATGAATCGGCTTTGTTTCTTCATAACTTTCGAAAAAATAGGTATTTTTTCTGCAATTTTCTATAAATACTTTTCAGAGTCTGCAAATTACGATTATATTGTTATTTCATATTAAAAAAAATTAGCACACACACACATCACATTTTTTTTCGAAATTCCAAGTTTCATTTTGAAGATATATATGTGTATCAGTATGTAAGTGTACGAGTCCACCAGTTTTGTTTTTCATATTAAATTCCGTTATAATCGCAGTCTAAACACTCTGAAAGGTATTTATATAAAATCTCATTAAAAAATACCTGTCGTTCTAAAAGTTATGAGGAAACAATGCCGACTCATGTGAATTTTCGGCAAACTCCTCTCCCCACTCACGGATTTTTTTTTTTTTTTTTCACATTCTGATATAATCTGAATCTACACAATCTGAACCGTATTTATTGAAAATTTCAATTAAAAATATCCATTTTTCTGGATTCTATGAGGTATTAAACTTGGTGGGGGAGATACATGGAGGTATGCCAAAATTAAATCTTATTTCAATAATAATTTGATTGAGAAATCCGAATTTTCCCCTTATCTGCTTTCATTTTTCCTTGTTGCTTTAAACGACCCCTTAATGTGTTTTGCTGGTTGCAAAAATCAATCATTCTTAACTTTACACTGTATTTGGAAGTGAAAATTTTGACACTCCATTTAAAAAATTTTTTTTTTTTTTCCCTTTGCTGTAAAGTGTGTTGCATGTCAATTGAGCTTTTAGATTCTTGTTTGGCGCTCAGGTCAACCCTAGCCAAACAGATCTCTGATAAAAAGTGTTCCAACTATGACCATTCTCCTTGTGTAGTGATATGTGGCACTATGAGTTAATATATCTTGCTTAAGACGTGAGGTGTGGTTGGGTTGCTGTTTCTAACAGGTTACACAAACATGTAAAGTTCTGTCTTTGGTTCAAGAGACATTTGCTAACAGCATTGTGGGAAAATTGTGCAGAATTGTGAATTACCAAACTAAAAGACATTCAAACTAGATTTTAATATTGGAACTATTGCATCGTTTCTAAAGGATCTCTTTGATTGCATGTTTGCAATTAAAAATTTCTCAATATTAATAGTGCTACTCTGTTTGTGTTAATGAATATTGGTTATTGTCAGTTCCAGTAACCAATAGATTTTTGCTTAATGGGATATTGTATCTCCTCAGGGTCTTATTAATTAATAAGACCCTGAGGAGATACAATATCCCATATTTTTATAATATGCATGAATCGATCTGGATATTGCATCGAAATGATCATAGGTCATAATAAAGTCTTTACAATGGATCAGATTTTAGCTCTTTTTTAAATTGATATAAATACAAAAACTCACCTGTGAGTATTTTGCTACGTTTGATAACAGATACAATATTTTTGCCAAATTTTGGTATAAATCTATAAATAGATATATATATATATATATATACTGACTTGTATTTATTCCTAAAAGTTACTTGAAATGTGGTTTCACTGGATTCATCTACTAGAAGACTACTAAATTTTCTAGTTCTTGCATCAGAAACCAAACATTCAACAATGTGGAACAAACACATTCTTTACAAAGTTTGCACAATTGATACAATACAACTTCAATGTGGATACTATTTCACTATCAGCTATTTCATTTTAGCAAAAATCTAATCTATCAAATGAGCAAATATACATTACTAAGTTTTCTTCAAGTATTGAGGTTTCATTATATTTTCTTATCAAAAAATTAACAGGAATTGCTTTAGACGGGAGTGCTATCTTACGTAGTTTTTAGTTGTATTTAAAACAATTTCTTTTTTAATTATATTTTTGCAGAATATTCTTTTACTAACACACAGTATCCTGCTCTGATGTCACACAATACATATATTCTCTACATGAGTCACAAATCAGATTAAAATCTGCAGCCATGTCAGTCATTTCCTGTTTATTAGAATCTCAGTGGTCATTCAAAACAATTAGTCAGGTCAGTCAGTAAAATTCTTTGTGATAAATTAGTGAGGTATTAATAAAACAGTTAGGCTCCAATAATTTTTTATGCTATTGTAGAAATTGTCTAACCAATTTAATTACAAATTAAAAGAAGTGCTAATAACCAGCTCTTATATTAAATGATTTGAGGTGAGTAATATTTTAAAGTAGCATTCAATTTCAATAGTTTGTATATACTTTTATCTTTTACTTGTTTGTCTTTAGACTGTGGCCATGCTGGGGTACCACCTTGAAGAATTTTAGTCGAACTTATTGACTCCAATCCTTATGATTTTTTTTTTTTGTAAGGCCTAGTACTTATTCTATTGGTCTCTTTTGCCAAACTGCTAAGTTACAGGGATGTAAACACACCAACACCAGTTGTCAAGTGGTGGTGGACAAACATATGCACAAAGACACACAAACATATATATATATATAGATACTCTTTTACTTGTTTCAGTCATTTGACTGTGGCCATGCTGGAGCACCGCCTTTAGTCGAGCAAATCGACCTCAGGACTTATTTTTTGTAAGTCTAGTACTTATTCTATCAGTCACTTTTGCCAAACTGCTAAGTTACGGGGACATAAACACACCAGCATCGGTTGTCAAGCGATGTTGGGGGGCCAAACACAGACACACAAACATATACATATATACGACCGGCTTCTTTCAGTTTCCGTCTACCAAATCCACTCACAAGGCTTTGGTCAGCCTGAGGCTATAGAAGACACTTGCCCAAGATGCCACGCAGTGAGACTGAACCTGGTACCATGTGGTTCGTAAGCAAGTTACTTACCACACAGCCACTCCTATATATGACAGGCTTCTTTCAGTTTCCATCTATCAAATCCACCCACAAGACTTAGGTCAGCCCAAGGCTATTGCACAAAAATGTGCAAAAAAGAATTAGGTGGTTGAGACCACGGGTAATATAATCCAGAAGTGTAGATAAATTAAATGTTTTTTTCATGATGTAATCAAATTATTCATCAATAAAAAACACATCTGAAACAGCCTTAGTGAACCATACCCCCATTTGTGTTCTTTCTATATAATAAGTGTGTGTGTATAGATAGATATATATATAGAGAGAGGAGGGGAGTTGGACCTTTCATAAACTTGAAACTCGATCAGTATTATAAAATACTCACTGAAAAGAGACAGTATATGCACAGGCCTCAAAAAGTCTCAGCGAATGAGAAAGTGACCTTAATTTGGGATATGCCAATTTACACAGATAGGGAGATCAGGGCAAATCAACTGGATATTGATTAAGGACTATCAACAGAAGTGTCCCCTTGATCCATGTATCAGTTCATAAAGACAAAAATGTATCTCTAAAGAAAATGGACAATCTATCCAAATATATATACAAAGATCTGGAAATGGAGATAACCAGAATGTGGAGGCTTGAAAACAGAAATGATCACTATAAATAAATGCCCTGAGAACAATTAGAAAATAACATGCTGACAAATAATCTAAGACCAGAGCTTATATATACAACATAATAAAAATAACATTTACCCAAGGCACACAGGCATGCATTTCAGTTGTTTGATGAAAGTACATAAATAAAAATGATTACTGCTTCAGACAGAGCTTTTATAACCACGTGCTCATTGTGATGTCATTACAGGTTCAACGTGTAACATAGGAATATACACTAACAAATGGTGTTGTCCTGAAACCAGAGTGGCCATGACCATCCTGTCCTTTTGGGCAGCAGGAGCTATTTTCTCCAATTTATTTATGGCTTTTAAAAGAGAGCAAGGTGTAATTTGGGAGGTTTACCTGTTATTGTCAGCAGGTCAAACAACAGTATAGAATGAGTCAGCAAAAGGTGGGCCATGGTCCATAAGTGGAGCACTGAAATATTCATTGTAGGCAGAACCTTTACAAAACAATTTTCAAATTTAAAATGCTTGTGGCACATCGAGCAGTTGATAGTCTATTGTCAGTGACCTGTAAAATATACCCAGCATACTCTTTGAAGTGGTTGGCATTAGGAAGGCATCCAGTACAGAAACCAAGCCAAAACAGACGACTGGAGCCTGGTGCAGCTCTCCAGCTTACCAGTATCAGTCAAACCATCTAACCCATGCCAGCATAAAAAAATAGATGTTAAATGAGGGTTGTGTCATGATTAATTTCTGCTCACAGAAGAAGCATGGCAATTATGGGAATGAAGGATGGAGTAATATAGAGGAATATTGTTATAAAATATGATATATATATATACATGTGAGACATGGACTAATGTGAAAAGAAATTAAAAGTGGGCTGTTATGAAAATAAGTTGATGATTGCTGGTATAGGGGTCCCCGCAAAGGTTACTTAGAACAAAACTACAGGATTAGACAGTCTCATACAGTGTTAGCCTCTGTATAGTTTTCCTCCCAGCATAAAATGAAAGTAATTTAATTTTGAAGATGGGGTTTCAGCAATTCTCACACTTGTCTAATGTTTATAGGATCCTCCTTACCTTTGTAGAAAACCTATCTAAACTTACGTATTCACACAGAATGTAAAAAAAAAAAAAAAGTTTAAATTAAAAACAATTAAAAAAAAAACAAGACGTGGTGAAGGCGAAGGAAAAAAAAATATTTTTAATGATTCAATTCATTTGTCTTTCTGAGTGATTTGTTGTAATGAACCAGTCTGTGTGGTGAGGGTTGGCTGGCATGAAACTGCTGCAGCACCACCCATCTGCTGTGGTTGGGAGCCAGTGGTGACACCAGCACCTACACCACCTCCTTGTACAGACTGAATTCCCACCCCACCAGGGCCACCACCAGTTGCACCTGTCTGCTGAAGCTGCTGTTGTTGCTGTTGTTGTTGCTGCTGAGATGTTGCCAATTCAGACTGCGCCTGCAGCAGTGCCATTCTTTTGCGCTGGTAGTGCTGCCAGTGCAGCAGTTGTTGGTCGTCGATAAACTTTGCACACTGCAAGTTCACCAGTTCTTTACGAAAATGTTCATACTGCAACAGCTCCAGGAAGTGCAGACACTGTGGATACCTGGGGTATAACAATGACAAAATTAAACAAACAGGAAAATTAATTTAATAAAAAAAAAAATAAAAAATAAAAAAAAACTAATTACAAGATTAATGATATTAAAACTACAACCAATTTTCCAAACTTATTTGACTTGCTTTAGATGAACTTGTCAAGAAAAGTTACAAAGAAGCAATCACAGAAAAGAGAAAGGTAACTGGAAATACGTATGAGGGGCTATACTGGAAAGTTCTCAGCTTTGGATGAAAGAAAATGCAAGAGGATCAGTTAATTATGATTTTATTGAATATAATCCCATCTCAGATTCACACACCTATTGCAGTGGTCCTTCAGTTTTTCTGAGCCCTGTAGAACTCAGAAGGTTGAGCCTCCAACCAGGCCTTTTGTGGTACCCTCAAAGCCAGGAACTTTTCAGCACCCCATTATACAAGTTTACTAAGGCGTTCAATTAGAGAAGAGATCTGTTTGATATCGGCCAGTCAAGAAGGTTGGATAAAGATCTCTTTCTAATTTTGGCACAAAACCAGAAATTCTGAAGGGAGGAGGAAGCTGATTACATCAACCCCAGTACATGACAGGTACTTATTTTATCAACTCTGAAAGGATGAATTGCAAAGTCAACCTTGGTGGCATTCAAACTCAGAACATAAAAAGACAGAAGAAATGCTGCTAAAAATTTCGTTCTCAAACACATTTTCTATGTTGATGTTTAATCCAGCCCTATCCAGCACAAATATTCTGCCTGTTTTATGTTAAAACTGACCAAGATCCAACCTCTCACACCTACCCTACAATGTCATTCTAAAAACAATCACTCATATCATCAAAATCTTGAAGCTACAAGATAATGCATGATTAATTCAAAACATTGTGAATAAATAAGCATTTCATTGATAAAGAAATCTGAATGCTAAAAGGTTAAGCAAAATTTAAATAATTTTATATTTTACTAAATTTACCTGTAATTAGATTCACTTTAAGACAAAAATTACAAAATAGATTCGGTTAAGAACCTTTTGTTAAACTATGTTCCAAAAATCACGTTATGTTGATTAATAAAAAAAAAAAAAGAGTCGGTTTATGAAACCAGACTAAATTCACAATTATTCTAGAACTTAATTGAAACACACAAGGGATGTATTTTGGTTAGAAATATAGTAATGAAGAGTTAAACACAGCCTTGCAAATAGAAATCTTATCTAAGCAGGATTTTCTTCAGTAATAAACACACCAACAGAATATCAGCAACCCAATGAATAACTTCCATTGCATACTCTCTAAGCCAATCCTATCAGCACAAATATTTACAGTATGTAGTCGAGATAATTGTTTATCAGGAGTAGCTAATTTCAAACAGTAAAATAACAACCCTAAAAATTATAGCATCAACAAATCTTTATTAACAGTGAAGTTTAAAAAGACTGACTCACTTGAGGTATTTTGCATACTTTGCTTCTTTCCAATACTGAAGGTATTTTAAATAGTTCACAAATGATGGATCTTTGAAATAGTTTCTTTGGGCAAGGACTGCAAAAATATCACATCGTTTGATTAATTATATATCATTGTATATTAATAATTTAGATCAAAGGCGAAAAAAAATTATTCAAAACATCAAGATAAATTCTTTATTTTCTACGCTAACATGAAATAAATTTCAGACAAAAACGTAAAGAACCCCTTCGGTCAAGAATGAGCATGGGATTGCACCTAAAAAGTTACCCTCAGAGGCACAAGTCTGGGCAAGGTTAGATGAGTGATGTGCCTTTACAAATTCAGACAAAATAATATTAAAAAAAAATTTTTTTTTCAAGTCAAGTTGGAAGATAGTACTTATGACTCTTTACTGGGCCTTTGTGACTGGACAGTGACAGGGAGGAAGGTATCGTCAAACTAGGGACTTGGCCTATCAAAGTGGACTCAGTACACGTCTGTTCCAATAATAAACTCAGTCAGCAAATCCTCTACAACTGCCAATAGCAAGATGAGCTGCTACGGATCACATGATCCCAGAGTGTGTACGCATGTGACTGGGGACCACAGGTGAACTTGTAGTCTCACTGAAACTCCAAACATGAACTTTACACCTTGCAATATTAAACCAGATAACAGACTAAATCTACCAAGTAGACCATAGTGGGATTTGAACTTAGAACACAAAGAGCCAGAAGAAATACCACAAGACATCAGGTTCAACATTTTTAGAGGTCTTCAAATAGATGGGCTCTTTTTTTTTTAATTAACCATGAAAAAAGTGAAAAGCAAAGTTGACCATAGCAGGGTTGGAACTCAGAGTACAGTCAGAACAAATACCACAAAGCATTTTTTTTCCGTTGCTCTAATGACTGCCACCAATTTGCCAACTTGATGCATTCAAAAGGTAGATTGCTCATCTAAAATGTCACCAAGGTTAAATCTGGCAAAATCATTAGATTCATATTTCTAATTTATGCAAGCAGGAAACATACAGATAGTATGACTAGCATGGACTGATATAATCAACACATTTACATTAAACAAAGAAGTAGGAATGAAATGAATAAATTAAATGAACTTCATGCTTTACTAGCTGTTGTACTAACAATACCATTAGATAAGAAATTTATCTCATTTTAACATTCACTTTTCCATACTTGCATAGGTTGGTTTTATTGAGGCAGATTTTCTAGAGGGATGCCCTTCCTGACACCAACCCTCATCTTTTTCCAAGCAAGATAATAGGCACAAGAAGGCTTTCATTGATATCAAATGCGATATAAAAACAGAAATTAAAAGTAAATAAACTTACAATTTAAGTAATTGGGATTTGCAAGACACTGGACAAATTCCATCTCCACTTGGAAACGAAGTTTTTGTTGCTCATCAGTCTCTGGATGTAAAAAAGAAATAAAAAAAGTTAAACTTTATTTTTTAATGGCAAACACAACTAAGTAGGAAGACAGTAAAGGACCCACATTTTAAAATAGCAAATCAGGTTTCACATCCTTCAGAATCTATCTTTCAGATTAGCTTTCCAAATATTTCACATGTCTGATACCACATTTTATAACCCAACAGTTTAATAGACTACCTATTTACATTATGGCTTAAAATAAATGCAAGCTCATACGTTTTGGGGCCAGAATACAGCCACTTATGAAATAACCTTAGTTATTTATATATATATATATTATCATCATCATCATTTAGCATCTGTTGTCCATGCTGGCATGGGTTTGACGGTCTGACCAGGGCTGGCTGCAACAGATTCCAGTCTGATTTTAACACAAAATAACTTTAAAAATATAAACTTTTCTCAACAACACTAAGAGTAAAAGATGTTTTATATGACACATTCTACCAGTGTCCCAAGTTTGAAAGTGTTTCGTTAGAAAACAAATGGTGTCTGCCAAATCAGAAGGATCCCACCTGTTCCCTGGCCTCAATCTTGACCTCTCTCTCTCTCTCACCAGGTAACCATGTATCTCCTCTACAGCAAGGCATCTGTTTATGTCTCCTTTCCTCATCTGGCCTAAGATCACCTCCTCCCATTCCCCCATCCCCTCTCAAAGGATCTTTGTCTTGCAACTGACTTGGTGACCCTGCCAGTGCTAGTGCCACATAAAAAGCATCCAGTTCACACTGTAAAGTGGTTGGCATTTCAAAGGGCATCCAGTGATACAAATCCGATATAACAAACTCCTATTGCAAAATCCAATTTTTTGTAAAGTTCTTTTTTACTTATTTTAGTATAATTTATTCTTTTATAAAATAAAATGAAAGAACTAGACAGGATAATGCTGTCATCGGCATTTAACTGTGTCCACCACAACATTATGAGCAATACAAGGTAATGTGTGGCTTATTTTCACAAAATGCATTAATTCAATACAGCATATCGTTGTATTATGAATTAATCCCAATGATGTGAGAAAGTAAATTGTACTATCAAAGTTCATCGCATTAAAACCTCCATCCATTTCGACAAGATTCCTTTCAATCACTTCATCAATGTTAATGATACCCTGCACATTCTCACAGGTGCTTGCTGTGTTACAGGGTCAGCGATTTCTTTGACACAAAATTTTCAGTTCCAAAGAAAAGAAAAGCAAAAACATTCTTCTAGTTGCATTCTATTGCCGAGTTGAATCGAGTACTACCGAGCATTACTTTACTTTCGTTTATTTTTTCTTATGCCAATCTCTGCCGACTTCAGTGGTTTCATTTTCTGCATCACAAAACGAAACCTCGCATTTGGTTATTATTATTATTTTTAACAAATAATATATCAGTATGATGGTTCTGGTTGTTTACGAATAGGTCATCGTTCGTTTTAATTTGCAGCGAATAAATAAACTGGCAGTCCAACTTAAATGAAAAATTATTCAGTAAAATAACTGTCAAAATAAAACAAATGATTTAAAGTGATACAAACAGACATACTGTTTATGAACATTATGAAAAGCATGGGAAGATTTCGTATTATAGACTTCGGGATGTTTTTAGTCTGTTACTTTCACTTTTTCTCTCCAAATAACAAAATAATACAAACAGTTCTTGGATCTCTTTTAATAAAACTCCTTTTCCAATATGAAAACATGTTGAAGAAGGTTCTCGCCGTGACAAAAGGAAAACAAACAAAAATTTGAAACGGGATTTTACGTTGCTGAAATAGATTTTGGTTTATGTGTATATATAAATATCTTGGCTCAAACATTTTAGTTACTTCTGTAGTTTTCTCAACTAATAAAATATTGTGTGTATGTGGATATATATAGAGAGAAAGAAAGATAAAAATGATATTCTTTACCTTGGCTGGGATGAACAGGGACTCGAGAAGAAGCCATGCTTGGAAAAATGCCGTCAAACATAATTTTACTTCCGTCAATTTATGGAACCGCAGTAACGATGTTGTGATGTTTATTGGATATAATTGAGAATACTATAAAAAAAAAATCTGACATCAAACAAAGATTTTTAAAAATTACAAACAATTATTTGACTTCTGTAATTTAAAGAAATTATTATTTTTTATTTTACATGTCCATAAAACTTCAGATTTTTAAGAGAGGAAATGTAATTAGTGAAAGGAATTGTTTGTAACAATTGAAAATGGGTCGCATGTCATGAATAATAATAATAACGAAGACAAATTTATTACTTCTTTTGTCGGCAACGCTTATATATTTTTTATTTATAACGCATTTTGATTTGGTTTTCAAGCTTTTAGTAGTTTTTTTGTCTTATCTAAATCCTATGTAACTGTCTCCGTTTGTGGCAAAATGACTTGGAAATATAAATATTAGTGCACTAGTCCAGAAGAAAGTGCAAGTGGAGGTTACTGTTATACATTTTTAAGAAACAATACTCCGAAGACATTTTTCCCACCTAAGAACTATTTGTGAATGGAACCAAACACTACAACAGTAGAATATAAATATAAGTTATAAAATGATAAGGGCAGGAGACGAGCTGAAAACTAAGTAAGAGAATGGGAATCTCGCAAAATCTAAGTGTCGGTGATTAGTTTTGGTTTCAAGATGAAATAAATTTCTTCGTCGGTGGAAGAAATTTAACATTTGTTTTTCCATGCCATTACGACTCAAGCAGAAACTAATGCCCCTCCTGCCGCCAACTTTCACCCGTGATTTTTCTCTTTTTTTTTTTTTTTACCTGTCAAGTAAGGGATTAGAATTCCCCATTGGATATCAGGTAACATTCTAAGAAAATAGAAATTACTTGTGAAACAATATTTCTAACGGGTCGATATACTTAATTAAGTATATCGACCCGTTAGAAATGGCAGTCAAATCTCCTTCAAATTACACCCTACTGTCTTGAAAAAAAAAGATGGAAACATTTCATAATGTAGTCCAAGATACATAATGTCCGAAGTAGAGCAGTCTGGCTCGCCTTTGGTTTGCTTAGTCGTAAGTTTATTGAGGTCAATGACTGTTCTGTTCTGTATGCAGATCCTGTCAAAACCAACTTTGCTTCTCATCCTTTCAGTGTTGATAAATGATGCATCAGCACAGGTTAGTGGACAGGTGGGAATAATAAAGCATCAGGTGAACTGCCTTGCAATTTGTTGCAGTTCTTTTTGTTCTGAGTTCAAATCTTGGAATGGCCTACTTGAATGGTAGACTTAATCCTTCACCTAGTTTAAAACTCTACTAAATGGTTCTTGGATGCCTTTAGGAGTATCTACTGCTTTGCAAGTATTCAGGTCTCCGGCTGAGTTCCCTTTCATCTCTCCCTCCTCACTAGTCTCCGAGGCCCTGCAAAGAGACATAAGCACGGTCTTCTTTCCTGACTAAGAGATAAAAACAAAACAATCTGGGCTGACCCTAGACCATCTTAAGAGTATTAGAAGCCTCTATGCAAAGCAATCTACTGGGCGGGGGGGGGGGGGGTCTATCATATTCAGTGATTGCAAGCCACGGGGCACAAAGATTAGCATTGAGCCTCTTAACCCATGGGGCTCCCATGCAACTACACAATATGCCCATGGCACTAGACTGACCTGGATCTCAACAACAACAAAATATTTTCAATCACTTTGAACTCAGCAGCCTATTAACTGGAAGTAGCCCAATATCTAATTGGTCATTTCATATCTAGGATATTTGAAAAATGTGAAATGAAGTAACAGCCCAGATATAAATAAAAAGTGTGTTATGAGTCTGAATTTAAGATATGAGCTAACAGCCAATTATCTTACCTACTCTTCTTCATGGTCCTGTTCTAGGTTTACATAATGATGTAAATTTTACAAGCCTTGTCACAACTTTAGTTAATATCGTGGTTCAGTAGAATAACTTTGCTGTGTGACTAATTATAAGCATCTAAATTAGGTGTAGATATGGCTGTGTGGTAAGAAGTTTGCTTCTTGGCCACATGGTTTTGGGTTTAGTCCCACTGTGTGGCACCCTGAACAAGTGTTTTCTTCTATGGCCCTTAGATGACCAAAGTCTTGTGAGTGAATTTAGAAGACGATGATGATAACTGAGAGATATAAGGTGCATTCAAAAAGTATTGAGACTTTTTCAGGAAAGACATTAATTTCAAAGAAGTACAAAACTCTGATCACCTTCAAAGTAGGATCCTCTCCTTTCAATGCACTTCTTGTAGTACTCCAGCCCCTTGGAAATCCTCCAAAGTGAAGGTGTCCAGGACCCTTGTTACAGACTCCTCTCCTTCATCTTCAACTTCAGGATCAAGCAAAAGTAACGGAACAACGTCCTGACTGTAGGGAGGGTGAAGGACGGTTTTGATGTCCGTCTCTGTCAAGTAGTTGGTTACTAAAATGGAAATTGTGGACTGGTGCATTGTCCTGATGCAGGTGCTCTCATCTTTCATGATGAAATTTCTTTTTAAACTCCCTCAAAACTTCCACAAAGTACTCTTGGTTGACCATCTTGCCAGAGGGAACTTAGGGGATGTAGATGATACCCTTGATGTCAAAAAAGGGGATTATCATGATCTTCCTGATGGACTTGCCAATGAAAAACAGATACTTAGCTCATACATCTTAATTCATAAGCATTCGAGAGCATTTCATAAGTTTCTGTAGCATTTTTGTCCAGTTTAACTTTATTGCATAGCAAGCTTCCAAATTGCTTTTAGATCCCTCAAAACCACTTGTGCTTAAATTAAAATTAATTATTACTAAGGAAAATTAAGCCCTCTGGAGTGGGATGTTTCCTGTTAGTTCATGTAATATATGTTATCTCAATTCTTTTTGGAGGGTGGGTGTCTTAATATATAGGATAAAATTGTCCAATTTGTCTTTTCCTTATTTAAGATAGTAGGATATTATCTCAAGAAAATTTAGCTGCTATTTCTTGGACATTGAGCAACTGCACAAAGACCTTTCTTCATTGACTTGAAATAAACTTTTTTAATTCACACAAGATCAATTTTGATTGAACAGACCATTGATGGAAGTCGTTCCAGTTATGACTATCTCATCTTTTTTGTATGTGAGGAACTACATTATCCAGTATATTCTTTATATAAGACAGTTGAGTATGATTTTGTTGAAAATTTCGTTGTTATTTCCAACAGGTTGAATGACCATGTGAAAAGTCTCTTGTTGAACACTAAGACCAGTATTTTAAACGTTACATCTATAAAGGGAAATTACTTTGAAACATTTTAACACGAGTCATTGCCCTTGACTTGTTTTCTCAAAGCTAAGGTCTATGCATTCTAAGAATTCCTTCTAATTTCATTAGATCTTCCATCTCAGTTCAAGAACCTGGTCAAACCTTTCCTGTCACACCCTTTTCGTACTTAGATATACATATTACATTCCAGAAGTTCATCAGATTCTTAGAGCGATAATCAAATACTACTTTACATACACACATAGGGGCTGTTGTAAAGGTACAATATGCAAAGAGAAAAATAGTGCATCTGTTGGCCTGATGTAGTGGGTTGGCGAGTTGATCGGCAATGAGGTATGCAGTTAATTAATGAATTCATTCATTCAAAGAAAACAGTGCATCTGCAGGCCAGAAGTTGGAATGTATTCGTGGATGTTTGTTAGTGTCAAGCAGTGTTACCATTCCAAATGTGACTCTTGGAAAGAGTCAGCAACTAATGAGGGCTGAAGTAGTTTCCTGGGTCTGATATGTTTGTAGATCCTCCCAGACTTGTGAGATTGATATAGTCGATGTTCATAGTCTCCTGTGTAATGAATGCCTTAGTATATCATTCTATAATAAATAAATCAGAAATGATTAAAATAAACGGCCAACATCGGCCAAATCTCTGATCTGGACAATATTTTTAGCAGGGTTTGACATGGAGGAATAAGTAAGCGTCCAACGACCCGGAAAAAAATTAGAGAAAATCATTTTTGCAAAGTATCAAGTCTAGCTCTTTATTATCTCTACCAACTCGACTGCCCAAGTTTTAGAACAATATTTACAAATTCGTAACTTATATTTCTTCTAAAAATCATCCTAACTGTCTAAGAATTGAATAGTAAATCGCTTGTAAATTCGGACAAAAGATTTGAGGATTATTGCTAAGTTCCCCTTCGGTCAGCTGAGTTGTTCAATTTCATACATTCCCCCCACTCTCTCACGTTGAGACATTGTTTTTAATTTTATCCAATAGAAATTGAGAATGGCCGTTACTGCATTATTGTTCCGATCCCACTATGGCAGCTCGGTCTGCTTTCGGCAGTGTTGTCGTATAACTTTCTAACTGCGCATTGCTAATGGATACACCGAAAGCCGTTACAATGGATTGCCCATCTTCTCCTGTCGATCCTGAAATTTTCCAGGCGATGCAAAATGTCGACGTGAATTGTTTATCTCGCATGAACGAGTCCAAGTTGAGACCCGTCTTGCCGGCGCTCGTCCGCATGGCGCTCTGCAAATCCGTCGATACCAGCGAAGCCTGGGCGACCTCGCGCAAAACAGTCCTCAATATTCTCTCCAATTTCGATGTTGTTAATGGACTTGTAGCCCTTTTATCTATCGATTTCCATTCGCTTGAACAAGACGTGAAAAAAGAACAAAATCTTCGGTGAGTTGATCTAAAAAAAAAGAAAGCAATGTGGTTGAATACAAAAACCGGAATTGGTTGTTCCCTTGTTTTTACCTTTTTATTATTGAAACAGGATCGTATTATTTTTGATTTTTACCCACCAGATACGAAATATTGTTATGTAATCAACATGAAATTGCCACGACTTTTAATGTGGTAAACCAAAAATACTGGATGAATACGGGATCGAACCTGTCTTCAGATTCCAATATCAAGTTTTTATTTACTTATTTTAAGATAGCTCTGATGTAATATTGATTTTATTATAAACATATCTGAAGTTTTTAATTTGATACTCTAACGTGGCACAAAAGTGTAATATTTACAATGTTTGTAAAATTAATAAGTTCTTGTGTCGTAGAAAGAGCAGAATTCTTACCTTTTCAGGTCTTTCACTGATCACTAGATATTTGGGGGGGGGGGGGCTATACATACATACACACACCTATGTAATAATCCAATGTAAAAATCCTTCGAACCGACTTTTGTTTACTTTTTTTTTTTTGTCCATATGAGTATATAAACCACGCTAAATCCATAACTATTTACCTACACCAAAGAAAAAAAATAACTGTCAACTGGGGTTGGACCTGTGTAAAGTGTCTTATATACTACACTATCAGGTCTGTTGACACTTGTTGATGTAAACTAAACATTGTCCAAAACGACTTAAATATACAGTGACTATTTCGGCAGTATTTTATTAGACTTGAATTTATTGTTCCTATTTTAAAACATTTCCTCGAAATTTTTGCCTGAGATAGGCCAAACCTAAAACTAACTTCCTATTAAGTTCATTCTATTATTGTTTATTAGTTGTCCGCTCAACCTATCCATTTTTAGTTAGATATTATTTATCAACTTTCGTCTTAACTAATTTAGTTTCAATTATTTTGTTATCCTAACTTCATTGTATAAACAAACGTTTTGTTTGTAGACATTGTTTCATTGGTTAAAGTAATTTATCTTCAAAACGTTTTGATTTTTTTTTTTTTTTTGTAATTCAATATTATTGCAATCCTAATTTGAATTAACGTTGTAAATCTGCCTGCAGGCCACTCATGCGTTGCATGCTTGACCTGTCAGAAATAGAAGATAAATTACTCTCCAAACACACTGACCTGTCTTTAAAAAAAAAAAAAAGGAAAGACACTTTAGATTACTGTAGCCCTAGAGAAGCCTATATATTTTCAATCACAGCTCTGACTTAGGGTTTGACTTAGGGTTAAACAACAAACTTAGGGTTAAACAACAACAATTCACTGGTCTTTCAGAGATACTTTTAGACAGCCTTTCGATTTATCTTCTCTCCCTACAGCAAGCTTTCCCTAACAGAGTTTGCTATAGAGTAGCTGCTTGAGATGCAGATCCAGCACACAAGTGGTACCCTCCTGCAGTCTGCCTGTAGCAATGCTAGCTTTAGAGATCCTGCTGTCGACCTCTTCCTTAAGATTTGCTGCTCTTGAGAGTGGACCTGTCAACTATCTGTGGTAACCAGCGGTAGACAACTTTTCTCGCAGGACGCCTCAAAAGGTGCAATCTCTTCTTGACACCACATACCTGCTGGAAAGGAAGATTCCTTCCCCCCCCCCCCCCTGTATACTGTAGCCTCTCACAGGTGCCGTATTGTGATCCCTGGTAAAAGTTGTTCTCTAGACCCAGGTTGATTTTGATCCAGTAAACCTATGATCAAAAGCATTTTATCATCATCATCGTTTAATGTCTGTCCTCCATGTTGGCATGGGTTGGATGGTTTGACAGGAGCTGGTAAGCCAGAGGACTGCACCAAAACCCACTGTCTGTTTTGGCATGGTTTTTATGGATGAATGCCCTTCCTAATGCCAACCACTTTACAGTGACCATATCTGGCCTGTCACACCTCTCCTACTATGTCATTCTAAGAATGTACAATCACCTCATTGAAATCTTGAAGCTACAAGATAATGTAGCATTAATTAAAAACCATGCAAATAAATAAGCAATCCATTTGACAATGAAATCTGAATTCTAAAGTTTTAAATCATATCCTGAAAATTCCCAAAAATTAAAATAATGAAGGGTCATATGGGGTGCTTCAGGTAGAATTCTGTCAAAATCTGTGCTTTTTAATCTCTTCTTGTTTACTAATTACTTATTAACTATTAAACTGGATGCAGAAATTCTTAGTTTATTCTTAAAACTTTTTTTTTTCCTTTTTGTTTAGGGAAAAGATTGGATCTAACCAGTCAGAAAGTGCTTTGATCTCTCAGTTAGAACAAGGCCTGTCCCTGGAATTTGAAAGAAGTGACTGTGCACATAGAATCCGTTTGGTGCTGAGTGAGATATTCTTCATAATTGGCCAGGTAAAAAAAAAAAATTAATAAGTGCATCATTTTCCTATGTAATTATTGTCTCATTAATCTGATTAATTGCAAGAAAGGATTCTTGTTTTTCCCTCTTGTTTCTTTCTGTTCTTCATTATTACCATTCCAAGTTATTATTCTCCCTCTATTGCAGTGTTACCTGTTGATAATCTTTTTAATGATGAGCCAATTATTTATTGCTAAATTTTATTGCAGATCAAAGAAAGTAAAGATTTCTATGTAAAAAGCTCAGAATTATTTGAATGTGAAATATACCTTGAAGATATTTCTGATGTCCTGTGTATTGCTCAAGCAGGTAATTTCTAAATTCTTCAGGTAAAACTATCCTGTACAAAACTATGTATTTCAACAGATTGGTGTAACAGAGTGTCCTCATCATCAGTGTGTTTTTCTTATACTTTGCTAAATATATAGTGGAAGTGTATGTGAGAAAATGTGATTATATATGAAGGAGGAATAGAGATAACTTGAATGGTCTAAAAATAAAAGATAGTCTTGAAGATTGTTTCTAATCACTGGAATAGAGCTAATGTCTACTATGAAATACAGAATAGGAGAGTGTGTGTGTGTGTGAGAATGTAGACAATAGAAATGGATAAAAAGGGAGGAAGATAAATCTCCATCTGATCTATTCCTTAGTTTTAAGAAGACTGATATTTGGTAAATGCTACTACTCATCTAACCCATGCCAGCATATAAAATAGACATACAATAAAAAGGAGGAGGGGGCAGTGATGGTCAAAGCAATAGCAACAGCAGCAATGATGACAACAGTGATGATGATGATGATGATGATTATCATCGTGTAATTTACTAATAAAGTTCTGGGCACAGTACTACTTCAGTTGAAAAAATACTGGAGCTCACTGTAGAGGGATAAATAAATTGTCTACTTACATATGCTATAGCCACACCACAAATCACCTTCATTTGCTGCAGGTATCACCTCCATAAGAGTTAAGCAACTATCACACTCTGACCACCTTTTCCACTTTTGCTGTGGCCACCATCAGAATCTACAGACATACGGAAATAGACTGGACAGTGAAGAGCGCAGCACATCCATACTGTCACACTGTAGTCTATACAGTTTTCAACTGCATTTTGAAGTTTGCAGATCTTTAACTAGAAAAAAAAACCCATATCTGTGTGCTGTGCCTAGTCATTTGGCATGGACATAGAGGATTGCTTGATTAAAACTGATTTGGGACCACACCACAACAACAAGCATGTCAGATCTCTATGATAACAAATACATTCTGTGTTCATCACATATTGGAATTCTTTTCAGTCTCTATTTTGAGGAATAGAAGAATAAGCAATCTTTACATGAAGCAAATAGACTAACCATTCTGTTTACCTACTTAAATGACACACTTTTCTGATTCATTCTACTTTAATTATTTTTCTCTTCCAGAACTTCCATCTCTTCTACCTATCGTTTCCTTAGCTAATGCTCTCTTGAGTGTCAAAAATGGTTCGTGGCTTCTTTGCAGACTTGTAGCAAATTCTCCTGATTGCTTCCATGAAGGTTTGTCCCTTTTCATTGGTTATATCCCTTAACAAAACACTTAATTTTGTGCACCAGCTGTTTTTGTTTTATTTAATTTGGAAAAAACAAAAATGAATATCTTCACTGATTTTGATTACATATATACAGTAATACCTCACTTTATGAGGAACCGTTTTACAAGACGCAGGGTTTACAAATTTTATTTTTCAAGCAGAAGATTCAAATTTTGAATGAAGTGCAAAAGTTTCTACTACCATAATAAATGCTTCTGCATGTTACCAAGAAATTTATAGATAGCGAAAAAAAAGCTTCTTCTAAGCAAACAACTCTAGATTTGTCTTTTAAAAAGAAATGTACAAGTCCATCTATGAGTGTTTGTGAGTCAGCCATTGCGTCTATAAGTGATGGTGTGTGCAAATCTAGTGTGAGTGAAAGTGATTCAGAAAACTATTATAATAATAATTTTTTTTATTATAAATGATCCTGACATTCCTTTTCCTTATATATATATAAAATTTATCTGTAAAATATATTTTAGAAATGTATTGGTTCTGAATTTAAGGTACAGGACTATCAACCAAATGATAATAAGTTCAAGTTTACTACAAATATTGTGATCTGTCCTTGGGTTAGAAACATCAGGTCTCTTCAGTTTCACTCACAGATGTTTAAATTATTGTTTTTTAACTAAACAGTTTGAAACTTTATGCTGGTGTAATTTCTCATGCTGAACACGGTTTACTAACATCTTTGACAAAATTTCATATTTTAGAAGTTATACATCTCCTTTTCAGTATGTAAACATCTGGTATCCCATGGTGATAAAGTCGATGAAGATTCAATTGCTGGCCAAAGGCGGATGACAATGCTGCAGATGTTATGTTCTATGAATCCATCTGAAACATTAACTGTGCGGTCACTATGTGTGAGTATCGGTAGTTTGGTGCTTATTTTCCCTGTTCTTTATTTCCCCTGATTATATAACAATGAACCTGTCAGTATCTAGTGATGACAAAGAACCTACAACATGTGTATAACTGGCACTCTGTTGGTTATGACAATGAGATTTCCAGTTGATCCGATCAATGGATCAGCCTGCTCATGAAATGAATGTGCAAGTGGCTGAGCACTCCACAGACAAGTGTACTTTTAACAGAGTCCTCAGGGTAGTTGAACTCAGAATGTAATGACAGGCGAAATTTTGCCTGGCATGCCAATGATTCTGCTAGCTTCCCACCTTATGATGAGATATTTAATATTAGCCACATAGGTTTTCTAAAAGATTACTAATATTGTTATGTTATATATATATGGATTGAACAAAATTGTGTCTAAATTGTAGTCATTCTTAATTAATGAAGCTGTGATGAGTCTGCAAACTAATGTTTAAATTGCTTATTTCTTTTCAGATGAAACAAATTAAAATGACAACTCTGATTTTATATATGTATTCTTGTGTTTTGCATTTAGGTTCAACATTGTGCCATGCCTGGTTTGACAATTTCACTGTCTCTTTCAATGATCCGTGGTAAAAACCATCACAAGAATGGCCCAGCTTCTGATATTGGAAACAATGACTTGCTCCCTTTCATCACTGGTTTACTGCTTGGCCCAGATCAAAATGTCCGCACTTGGTTCTCACAATATATTAAAAGTGGTCAAAAGGTCAGTAGAATTTATATAAAAACTGAAAGTCTGCTTGAAGTTAAACATATTTTCTAAACATACCTATTTCTACATGTTTTCAATTTAGTGTGCTTTATACATTTGAGTCAAGAAAGAACAATAAGTTATTATATAAAGTAGAACACTAAGCTCTAAATATTTCAATGTTGACTGACTTCGGGTGTTTAGTTGCAGCCTTTTACATTCTTAGCTCAAATCTTGCTGCAGCCAACTTTCCCTTTCATCCTTATGGGATTGATGAACTAAAGTAGCAGCCAAGTACTAAGTTGGTGCAATCAATTGTAGCCTTCTCCACTAAATGTGAAGCCTTGTGACAATCTCAGAAAACGGCCAGTGCCATCTGTCTGACTTCTGTGCCAGTGGCATGTAAAAAACACCATTCGAGCATGGTCGATGCCAGTGCTGCCTGACTGGCCCCTGTGCTGGTGGCACGTAAAAAGCACCCACTACATTCTCAGAGTAGCTGGCATTAGGAAAGAAGGGCATCCAGCTTGATTGAAAATGTGCCTCTTTAGATATTCTATTTAAACATCTGTATATTTTGTATATATCTCTTTTATTCATGTCTTTATCTGCATTGACATTTCTGTTATATTTTGTATCGATTTAGAAAAAGAAAGGCAAGATGGTGTTGTTAATCTCTCTCAGGGAAACCCTACTTGAGTTGCTACAAGAGATCCTACCAAAACCTCATGAAGCAATTGCTAATAACCAAGTAATTAAAGCCAGTTCGTTCATCAGACTTTATTGTGCTCTGAAAGGAATGGCTGCCTTCAAGTAAGTACTTGTTTTACTGTATTTTTGTTTTTTATTTTTATGTGTGTAAGGCAGCAAGCTGGCAAAATCGTTAGCATATCATCATCATCATCATCATCATCATTGTTTAATGTCCGCTTTCCATGCTAGCATGGGTTGAACAGTTTGAGCACTGGCAAGCCAGAAGGCTGCGCCAGGCTCCAATCTAATCTGGCAAGGTTTCTACAGCTGGATGCCCTTCCTAACGCCAACCACTCCGAAAGTATAGTGGGTGCTTTTTACGTGCCACCGGTACGAGGGCCAGTCAGGCAGTACTGGCATCGACCACACTTGAATGGTGCTTTTTACGTGCCACCAGCACAGGAGCCAGTCAAGTGGCACTGGCAACAACCATACTCGAATGGTGCTTTTTATGTGCCACTGGCATGGGACTAACAGATGCTTAGCAGCTCTTCATCCATCTTTATGTTCTGGGTTCAAATTCTGCCATGCGTATTTTTGCTTTTCAAGTTCCCTTTGAGGACTGGGGTCAACGTAATCATCATAATCCCTTTGGCCTTACACCAAAATTTAAAACTATTATTCTTAGGTGATGAGCTAGCATGTTGGACAGAATGCCCAGTGGTATTTTGACCATTGCTACATTCTGGGTTCAAATTCTGCTGAGGTCAACTTTGCCTTTCATCCTTTCAGAGTCGATGAATTAAGTACCAGTGAAACACTGGGGTCAATGTGATTGACTAGTCCCTTCCCCACAAATTTCAGGTCCTTGTGCCTTTAGTAGAAAGGATTATTATTTCCTTTATTACTGTTACTACTACTCCTACTCCTACTACTACTTAATGTAACAACCTCTCTTGGTTTTCGACAGGTTCACCGATCAAGAGATGAAGCTGATTCTCGATCTCATAACATCACAACCTCCGCTGACAGCTGCCGGCGCTCGATTTGTCTCCCTTGGACTCTGCTTCCTGATTTCATCTCCGTATTTTATGACGTAAGTTTATTCAATTAATGTTGAGCATCTTTTTTTTTTACATTTTTCATAAAACATTGCATGGATGTGTTGTTGAACAGTTAGCTTCACAATTACCTGGTTCCTGGTTCGATCCCAATATGACGTACCTCACTCAAATATCATCCACCATTTTCTTTAAGTTGTAACCAAGATGTTTTTCATCGAACCAGGTCAGGAATCTTTATCCCATCAAGTTCATGCTGTATGTCTCTGCCAATAATATTAATGTACGCTATTAAGTGGTTTTTATCCTCTGTTCGGCTGCAGAAGTTTCCAAAATATAGCATCTGATATGGCCTGGTGTTCAACATGATAGAATTGGTCAGCAAAGCCTACCCTGCATTAGTAGAGATGGCTGACAATATAATAGCCAAGAGGGCTGGCAGATTGGTGCTTGTAATCTTCTGTATTCAAGTATGAGACATTTTGGCACAGCTGCTTTGGTACCATCTATTTGGTGTTGCTGATCCAACACTGACCTAATTGACACCAAATATTTCAATGTTTCTCTTGTTCTCTCTCTCTTTATATTTCTGTGTGTATATGCCTGGGTGTGTGTGTGTGTGTGTCTGCCTCTAGTGCCAAAATGTAATGTTGCCAAAACATGCTGAGTACCCAGTCTGCCAAGCCAAATCAGTTAGCATCTAAACAGCTGCACCCAGTTGCTTCATTCTGATTAAAATCACTGTCGTTAATTCAAGAAATTTATGTTTTCAATTTTTGTGGCTTCTCTCATTTCAGAACATCTGAACAAGAAGGACAAGTAACCGAGTGGGTTCGTTGGTTGATGAAGTTTGGTGATTCCTTTGAGAAGTGAGTAAAATAGATCAGTTCCACTGTGTGCCACTGGAACTTGTTGAAACCTTTCTTCTTTACTTAATCTTCATGTAAACAACAGCAACGGAAAAAAAAATAATTAAGTCTGTATTAATATATTTAATGTACTGAGTATCTGAAATCTAATTAGAAATTATTAATAACTATCTGATAAGGAAAAGACAACATTTACTCAATAACTAGTATTATTTTAATAATTTCAGCAGATATGGGAGACAAGTCTGGACATGTTTTGGTCTTATTAAACCTCTCCAGCAAAGCACAAGGTTCACCATACTTACTGAACTATTGGATCTTTCATTGGTTTCAATGATTAGTATTCAGTTGTTCAATCAACTGGTGTCCAATTCATTAGATTAATGTGTAAGTGGCTGAGTATTTTTCAGTATTCCGCCTTTAAATTAATTCCCAAACCAATTTACAATATGTGATGGGGCTGGACCTGTCAATGTATATGTACACTCCATCTGGTGGTCATCCACAGAGTTTCTGTGTATGAAATGTTGCTTAAGAAGGCTTAGATCAAACTGAGGCTATGTTAAAGACACTTGTCGAAAATGTCACACAATGGGATTGAACCCACAACACAGAATCATGAAATGAACTTCTTAACCACTCAACTTTCCCTGCTTCCACTCTTGTTGAAATAATGACTAGAAAATCACTAAATAAATGTACAATACTGTACATTTGTAGACATAGAAAAGTTTAAAATATTCAGAGAATAAATTTCTTTCAAATGTTATCTATTTGAAGAAAAACAATAGTTCGGTTAATGTAGCCTTGTTGATGTTGGAGATATCAAATGGCTTAAGTAGACAGGTCCTTTGTCTTTTTAATGATTTCTTTCTGAAGTGGGTTACACTTTGTCAAATTGTTGTTTGATTCAGTTGACTTATGGAACACAAAAGTGTTCCATATGTGACTATTCCATCTTTTTCATCATCATCGTCATTGTTTTAATGTCCTCTTTTCTATGCTTGTTTTATTTTTTATTTCTCAGAGAAACTGGTGGTACATCTTTTGAGGAGCTCCTGTTTTTGATAGCTATCCATTTCCATAGTAACCAGACATATGCTATTGCAGATCTTGTATCTGCTACATTAGGCATGAAGGTAATGTGGACAATCCTCTCTCTTTCTCTCTCTCTCTCTCTCTCTCTCACACAGTTCTGCATAGGCTGGAGGTTGGCAGAAACCCACAAGTCCACCACGTTATGTGCTGGTACTTAGTATATCTGGTTGATTCATTGTGTGATCTGGCTACAATCATCACCTTTTTTTTGTTTTGTTTTTTTTTTGTTTTTTTTTTGAGCATGCTAGTCTAACATTTAGGATATGAAGCAAAGTGCCATCATTTGCCACTAATGAAAGGATAATTTTTGAAACATCCACCTAGTCCTTGTTTTCATCATCATCACCATTCTGCTATCACCAACACCATTTTTTATGTGTTAATGTTTATTATTATATTCTATGTCCATATTGTAAAGTAATGTATATTCTTCTTTCTAATTTTAGAGTCCAGTAAAATCAAATACTCTGACAAAGCTACGTTATATTTTTACTCAGGAAATTTTTACTGAACAAGTAAGAGAATTTTCTGTCAGATTTTTAAAAGACTAATGATTTCTCTAATTTATGAAATACCCTATATTTAATCCAAGATGGTGTAGTTAATGTAACCTTCAGATGATAATGCCTATGGTATAGAAAATAAACAAATGTTTATACATCTTGTTCCCATCACACAAGTGTCTTCATACTAACCAACTTAAAACTACTTCCGAATCTTTTATATGAAACCACCTGCTGTAACCCTTTAGCATTCAGATATTCCTCTGTCAAATGAAATGCTTATTTATTCACATTGTTTTGAATTAATCATGCATTATCTTGTAGCTTCAAGATTTTGATGATGTAATTGATATTTTTAGCATGACAGTGTAATGTGAGAGGCTATAGATCTCGCTGGTATGAACACAAAAACAAGTAAAATATTTTGACCAGATGTGGATGGTTTAAATCTTAAAGGGTTAAAGAACATATTTAAATCAAAAATTTGCATAATAATTTTACTCAAGGTACTTTTATCAAATTATGTTCTGAACACCAGTTTATTAATAATGAAGTTAATTATTTCACTAGATACTACTGAATTCTTGAGTTTTTTCAAAATTAATGCAGACAGGTAGACAGTGTATTTCATTAGAAATATGATCAAAAAAGGATTAAACTATAATAGAATAGAACTGAAGTGGTGATTAAATATATCTCTGTGTTGTTGTTGTTATGTAGCATTGTAATACTATGTAACATAAGATATATTTACTAATTGCAGTTGTATATCGTGTTTTATATAACATATGCATTAGTAATTACCACTATGTACTGTGATGCTTCTCACATATGTCAGTGTTATTGTGTTGTGATGCGTAACATTATTATGCAGTAGTTTATTTTTTAAATAATTATTGCTATGTATTGTATGTAGCATTATAACATAATGTTTGGATTTAGTAATCACCGTTACATATTGTGTTGTAGCAACCCACTCTCACTTTCTTTCTTTGCTTCTTTCAGGTCATTACAATGCATGCTGTCAAGGTACCAGTCACTCCACAATTGAATGCCAATATGACTGGTTATTTACCTGTTCATAGTATTTACCAGTTACTCAAGTCTTATTCTTTTGCCAAACATAAAGTACCTATAAAAGTAAGTTCTTTGCAAAACCATCTCACATTGATCTCTTGCTCTAATATTGTTTTGCTCCGAACTTCCTCGGACATTGGCTTCCTTCTCTCCTTACACTCCTTTAAGCTACAAGATCTGGCAATGTTCCCACCTCGTATGGTGCCAGACAGTAGGATTAAAGTCCTATAAATTGAATATAGTCAACAAGATTAATCACCCAAGTATGTATTTGATTAAGAAAATCAATCTAAATCAATTGGTTTTATTTTTCTCTTACTTGGGACAATAAAAATATATTTGTTGTTGTAATAAGGAAGAACAAGATTTTTAAATATTTTTTTTTTAATAGAAAGATTCAAATAAAAAAGGGTTAATATGTTGTTTGAAATCCTTGTAGAAATATGTATGGAAATAGTTTCAAAGTAATGACATTCTAAGGCAGAAGATCTAGGTTGTTCTTGGAGAAATATGGAAGGCTTTGATTGAAATGGAACGACTACAGAGAATTTAGTAACAATGTGTTTGGAATGGGGAATAAAAAAAGTAGCAACATTTCATTGCTTGATGAAATGTTGAGGATTATCTACTTTACTCTTTTACTTGTTTCAGTCATTTGACTGTGGCCATGCTGGAGCACCGCCTTTAGTCGAACAAATCGACCCCATGGAAAATCTGCTAATAAATGAGATGACTTCTTTATTTTCTCTTGAATAATTATTTGATTTACTGTAATCTTTCTTATTTCAGGACTGGATATACAAGCAGATGCTCAATAGTTCAGTACCTTTACACACCAAATTGCCACTGCTTATTGAGGTTTATGTGAATTCAATTCTTGTGAAGGGCAACAAGTCAGATTTCCAGAATGAACCTATTGGCGAACAGGAAGTGTTGGATGTCTTTAAAGAGTCCGTGTTTACTGTCCGCTCAAACTGCATGAGAGAAACTTCTAACCCTAATCAAAAGACAAGTGAGGAGCAACCTTGCCTCACGCCGCAACTTCTAATGTTATATTATATGCTACTGTATGAAGATTCTTTGCTCAATAACATGAGGTCAATTGGTAAGTTGTTACTTTAGTGATGATGTCAAATCGAAAAACAAATTTTGATTTTAAATCTGTTGTGTAAGCTCTCAGCAAACTGAGTATGAGATGTAGGTTTGATACCTGGTTGAAGCATCACGTTTATTTTATACTGTCTTTGCACCTGTGATTTCTGGTGTGGTCAATCACTTAGTGATGAGGGAAGAACAATACTCAAGATACTTTGCAAGACCTGCTAGATTAATGGGAGGCATAGAGGAAAGGATCCTCAAGCTGAAGACCTGGACCAAATTTTTGTGATGGAGTGGACCCTGCTAAAGATACCCAAGAAGTGGTGCCAAACCTGATGACAGGTCAATTCTACTACCTAATAGGCCATGGCAGGTTTTGAACTCAGAACACAAAGAACCAAAACAGTTACTGCAAAACATCTCACCCAACTCTCTAACAATTCAGCCAGTCCTCTGCCTTCAACTGATACTTCAGTTATGGGACCCTGGAAGGATGAAAAACAAGGTTGAACTAAGAACACCTCTCTCTCTCTCTCTCCCTGGCATTTTGTCTGGTACTCTAATGACTCTGCCAATAATTTGCTGCCTGGCATATTCTATGAAGATGAAGTTCTTCATTAATGATTCAATAACTAATGAACCACGATGGGATGTTGTTCATATTTCAAGTTATTGTTTGTGTTGAGTAGTTCTATTACATGGATGTAGGGCTAACTCATGGTTAGTTTTGACCCACAAGGGCCCTACAAATTGCAGTGTCAACTTCTTACCTAAAATTCTCTGTGTGATGCCATTCATCTTCTGTCAATCCCTTACTGGATAAAAGTCTTGTCATGCCATACCTGTGTTGGTTGTAGGCTTATCTGTACATGCCAGCCAATTATGGGTTGGATAGGGTGCTCCTGTAGTTATATGATTACTTCTTGCCATTGTAACCCTAGGCATGATCTGAACTCAGAATTCAAAGACCTGGAACAGATTCTGCCAAAATATCTTTTCTAATATTTCTAGCAATTCTATCAATCCACTGACCTGGCCGGGTATTTTAGTCATCTATACTGAAAGAAAGGCAAAGTTGATCTAGGCAGGACTCGAACCCAGAGTGTAGAAATCCAAAACAACATTCTATTTGATGCTCTAATGACTCTGCCAATTTGTCATGTACAGCTATTATTCTTAAATGTGTTGATAATGAAATATATTGAATGAAATTCTCCAAGTAACAGTCCCTATCTGTATTATTTGTTTATTCTTCATTCTCTACAATCATCAATTTCAGTGAGCTGCAACCGTAAAATTAAGGTTTATCCCGAATATGTGATGGAAGAAATTCCCATAAATTTTCTAATTCAAGAGGCTCAGAAAAACCAACACTTTTATGCTGGTCTATTTTCTCCTCTTTTAAGGTTAGTAACACAGCTTTGCTTACATTAAAACAAATGTTTGTTAGTATTTACCCACATCTTTAAAAAAAATGTAGCAAATATAGGCTTGGTCCAAGGTGAAGAAGTTTGCTTTGGAACCCTGTGGTTCTGGGTTAATTCCCACTGTGGTCGGTGCCATCTACTATAACTTGGGCCAACTAATATTTGGGGAGTAATTTTGGAGATGGAAACTGGAAGAAACTTGTCATATATATTTTCATATACATCACCATCATCATCATCGTTTAACGTCCGCTTTCCATGCTAGCATGAGTTGGACGATTTGACTGAAGACTGGTGAACCAGAGTTTCTACAGCTGGATGCCCTTCCTAATGCCAACCACTCCAAGAGTGTAGTGGGTGCTTTTATGTACATAAATAAATTTGTGTGTTCTTGTTTCAACATGTATGCACTGACTATAATGAAGATCATCATTCATACAAAACATAGTTTTATGTTTACAGTTTTTCCATGCAAAGCATATTCAGCTTGATAGACCTAGGAAAATATTACCATACTTGGAAACAGATGAGAGTTGGTGACAGGAAGAGCATCCAGCCATAGAAAGATTTAATTCAACATTGTTCCCTCTGACTCATACATGGAAAACCAACGGAAGTGTTGATGTGGATGTATGCAATTTACAGAAATGACTCCGGCATAACTGAATGATTACTTCACTATGATGAGGTTAACTTTGCAGACATGAGCTCCTGAGGTTGAACCCACTCTGTGACATCTTGGGCAAATGACTTTTACCATTATCACCACAATGATATCATTTATATCATCATCATCATCAACATCATTATTTAACATCTGTCTGCAATGCTGGCATGGGTTGGATGGTTTGACAGATGCTGGCAAGCTAGAAGGTTGCACCAGGTTCAAAGGATCTATTTTGGCACAGTCTCTATGGCTGGATGCCCTTCCTAACACCAGCCACTTTATGGATGCTTTTTACACTCTGTAAAATGGTTGGCATTAGACATGTTGAAAAAATATAAAGAAATAAGAATCATCTCTTCAGTCCTTTTAAAACATATTTCCCTCTCTTTTGCAGGTTACTAGCAACACATTATCCACATTTGTGTCTCGTGGAGGATTGGTTGGGAGAGTCTGTGGCTCCAGTAGGACTTTTGCCCTCTTTAGGAGCTTCCTCTAAGAACGTATGCACCCCTGATGCTTTTCAGAAAGGTAAATATATTTTTTCCTGAGATGCAGTTGTTTTTTTAAATAATTTCATCTCAGATTGTGTCTTGGGACTTCATCATGGTTAAGACATAGTTATCATTAACCCTTTAGTGTTTCAAGAGTCAATGAATGAAATAGAAATCCTTAACCCTTTAGCATTTAAACCAGTCGTGTTCTACTTGCTTTATGTTTAAACTGGTCAGATCTGTCCTCTCACACCTATCCTAGAATGTCATTCTAAAAATAAATAATCCCCTCATTGAACTCCCAAAGCTACAAAGATAATACATGATTACTTCAAAACAATGGGAATAAATACACATTGAATATGACAGAATAACTAGAATGTGAAAGAGTTAAATGTTGTTGTATCCAGTCGTAAACATGCACAAGAAAGGTATTGGTTCCTTTCAGTCAACAAAATTCCAAATTCAATGCAGTTATCGAGATTCACAAACTAATCTGTGGAATGAAAATAAATTTAGAGCAAAACAAAAATTGCATAACCTGATTAGCATAGAGTTAATTGACTCCAGTTGTTCTGCGTGGTATATTTGAGAGTTATATTTGTGTGCAGGTTTAGTGATAGTGGATATGTCGGACAGGAAGGAACTATCAAGTCGTAACTAAGAATAAATAAACATATCTTCTGGATACAATGGTGATTGTAAGTGTATGTAAACAAGTTGTCGTTTAGTCCCAACGCAGCTCTGATCAAGCACGTCCCTGATCAGAGGCACTACAAATGTGACCATCCCATCTTTTTAAGAATATCTGCTTTTCCCTTTTCTCTTTTAAGACATTAGAATGGGATTTGAAACAATTTGGCTACTATTTTTACTGGATCAAACAACCACATAAGGGCTTCTTCATTAGCTCATTAAACAATTAAATGAATTTCTGAGATGTTCTATCAGATTTTCTTTTATACTTATATAAATCTGATCATTCTGACTTCTCCATTGTTTTCTTAAAAAATCATTTTTATGATTTAATCATCATCATCATCATCGTTTAATGTCCGCTTTCCATGCTAGCATGGGTTGGACGATTTGACTGAGGACTGGTGAAACCGGATGGCAACACCAGGCTCCAATCTGATTTGGCAGAGTTTCTACAGCTGGATGCCCTTCCTAACGCCAACCACTCAGAGAGTGTAGTGGGTGCTTTTACGTGTCACCCGTACGAAGGCCAGTCAGGCGGTACTGGCAACGGCCACGCTCAAAATGGAGTCTTAATATCTAGTTAATTATGTATTCCATATATAAAATGATATTAATGGCTTGTAGGTACGTGGTATTTCATTATGCAACCGTAATATACTATAAAGTATATTAAATGTTTTTATGAGGCAACACCATGTCCTACTGCATTAGCAATGCTTATTATATTATTTTGTTGTGCAAGTGGCACGTAAAAAACACCTTTTGAGCATGGCCGTTGCCAGTACCGCCTGACTGGCCCTTGTGTCGGTGGCATGTAAAAGCACCCACTACACTCTCATAGTGGTTGGCGTTAGGAAGGGCATCCAGCTGTAGAAACAACAACACTGGTGCCAAGCTGAATTGGTCTGGCTTTTCCCTTAGATAAATAGTGGTAGTGTGGAGACGGGAGACTTGCATGCATGGAGAATTGCTGGTCTTCTTCCAAAAGATCTAGCTCAGACTGGGGCATAATGTATAATTGCATGGTAAATACTGACTGATAGAAGCCTAAAACATTTAATAAAAAAATTTTCTTTACAGCAACCTTATTAGATTGCATTTACTTCAATGTGACTTTAAAATGTAAAAAAAGATTCCTTTATTGCTAATCTATACATTTTATTTATCTCTACCAACAGCTGTTGATGATGTTGCTAAGAAGCAACAATGTCCGTTGGCCATTTTCCAGCTTCTGGACAGCTTACTGTTAATTCCTGCTCGGGATTTACTTGTGTATGCTGACTGTGTGGTGGCTGCTTTACCTTCCATTCTGAATGCTTCAGTTCCACGTCGAGTCCAAGATCTAATCAAGAAAATTTGGTTCCGGTTACATGGTCTTATGCCTCGAAGGTAATTGTTTCACTTATTTCTTCAACCCTTTAGCATTCAGATTACTCTCTCAAATACAATGCTTATTTATTCACATTGTTTTTATTTATCATGCATTATCTCATAACCTCTTAATGATGTGATTGCTTATTTTTAGAATGACATTGTAGGGCAGGTGTGAGAGGCCAAATCTAACTTGTTTCAACATAAAACATGTAGAATATTTGGATCAGATACGGATGGTTTAAATGCGAAAGTGTCAAATGAATTTCATACTGTGTGAATTAGTATCGTGGAGGCACAATGGCCCAGTGTTTAAGGCAGCGGACTCGCGGTCATAGGGTCGCGGTTTCGATTCCCAGACCGGGCGTTGTGAGTGTTTATTGAGCGAAAACACCTAAAAGCTCCACAAGGCTCTGGCAAGGGATGGTGGCGAACCCTGCTGTACTCTTTCACCACAACTTTCTCTCACTCTTTCTTCTTGTTTCTGTTGTGCCTGTAATTCAAAGGGTCAGCCTTGTCACAATCTGTGTCACTCTGAATATCCCCAAGAACTACGTTAAGGGTACACGTGTCTGTGGAGTGCTCATCCACTTGCACGTTAATTTCACGAGCAGGCTGTTCCGTTGATCGGATCAACTGGAACCCTCAACGTTGTAAGCGACAGAGTGCCAACAACAACGAATTTGTATCTTTCATTAAACTATGAACACAAACCTGGCCGTGGAGTAAAATGTTTTCTTCTCAGTCGTATTGTTTTGGGGTTTGATTCCACTGTGAAGCATCTGAAGCAAGTATTTTTGTACCATAGCCTTAGGTTAACTCAAGCCTTGTGAGTTAAACTGTGTTGACAGAAACTGTACTGAAGTCCATTGGATAGACTGTACAAATATGAAACAAATACAGTCTATTTGTTTTAAGTGGTAAGCTTAATCCATCTTTTGTTTTCAATACCACCATCTGGTAACCTGCATGCATTCAGATCAGATCTCCATTCTGAGGATAACTCACAGATTATGGAATGCTAAAAGAGCCAGAACAGATGCTGCAGGGCATCTTTCGCAACTAATCCACTGCCTTGAATTGAGACTCTTTTATTGACCTTGAAAGGATGAAAGGTAAATTTGAACTTGGTGGGATTTGAACTTCATGTGCTGGATTACTATGTAGACATGAGTTCAAATCTTACTACAGCAATTGCAGTTTGTTCCTGAATAAAGCACATAATTTAACATCATCATCTCTGACCTTATCCATATCAGGACAATTACCCCTGATGACAACTACCCTCTTGGTTAATTACCCCCTCTCCAATATATTAAGAATTTTTAAATCATTGTCTGTTGTCCTTGGTGGGTTATTGTGCATGAAGGTGTAAATGTCCTAGACTCGACCTCATCACCGCTGCTGCCATCATCTCTGACCTCATCACCTCTGACATCAACTTTGACCTTATTACCTCTGACATGGTCACTTCTTTAACTTATCTTTTGTTACTTCTGGTTATTTCATTTTTTTCTTCTTCTTTTTGTCATTTTACCTTTTGCTTTGTTTTCTTTCAGGTTACGTCTCATGACAGTCAACGCTCTCAGAATCAATCATAACGGTGTCAAATCTGCTGTCCCTGTATCAGAGAACGACATCACTGTCGATCCCCTAGTTGTTCTTCAGTGTGATAACCGAGTATTTAGGTAAGTTAGCTCTTTGTTATGCGGAATATCATCATCATCATCATCATTTTAACATTACACCTTTCTATGCTTGTATGGATCTCATGTTTATGGTATCACTGAGAATAGGGGTGTGAAGAATGTGATGTGGAGACTTGGCTTTTAATTTACATCTGCAGACTTATATATACTAATTATACATACTAACATAAGAAGTTGATATTTACTAGTGTATGCGTGTGTGTGTGCATGTGTGTGTGAAAAGTTCCTGGCTTTAAAGGTTTTGTGAAAGGACTGGTTGGATCCCCCAACTTTCCAAGTTCATTTTACAGGGCTTAGAGAAACTGAAGGACCACTGCAATAAGTGTATGAATCTGAAAGGGAACATGTTGAATAAAATAATTAACTGATCCTCCCCTATTTTCTTTTACTGAAAGCTAGGAACTTTTCAACACCCCCTCATATAATCAAATACAGTTCCAACAGTGGTGTAATTGATGTCATAGGATAGGCATGAACTTCACAACTCTGATTTTTCTTCTTCTCCTCTACAAAAATCTTAGTCTTTACACCTACAGTACAGCGTGCCCCTACCAAGACACCATGAGAGTGAGACATAGCAAGCTATGTCTAGAAACAAGATATGAACTGAACAAGATAAGCAAAGCGATATGATAAACAGCCTAGACCAGTTCAATAGCCTGACTGTTTTGTAAATCTCTGACAGAATTACAAGAGCTAACGTAAACAGCAATGGATACTTTTAATCTTAAATGTAAAATTGTACTTTCTATCTGAGCCAGATGACGTTTTAACTGTCCTTCTGAATGAATTACACACATTCATGTCACAAGAGGTCAATACATTTAATGATTATGTAACAACAGGTGTGGGTTGGGTTTTTTATAAGCACGAAATGTCTGAGTTATAAGATAAAAAGATGGGAAGTTGTGATGTACATGCCTGTACATAGTAAAGTAATATGTGTGAAGCTTTGTTCAGATACTCCGATAAGGAATCAGAAATCAGTCAGGTTGCATACATCTTCCACTGATTATATAATAATATATTATAAACCTATAAAGGTAGGCGGAGGTATTGCTGCATGGTTAAGAAGCTTGCTTCCCAACCATCTCAGGTTCAGTCCCACGGTGTGGCACCTTAGGCAAGTATTTTCTGCTTAGAGCCCCAGGCCAGATAAAACCTTGTGAGTGGGACAGAAATAGGTGTCTTGCAGTAGGGGAGGTACATGGTGGCCTCATTTGGGAAAGGAGAGGTTGAGAGTAGAGCGAGAGAAGAGGGTGAAGATGTGTTGGGGTGCATACTCAAGTTACAGGGAAAGGTATATAAAGTGAAGTGAAGTGATACTGACTGAGGATTGGGTTAGGGTGAGTGGGCAAGTAAGTTTGCAAGAGTGCAAAAGGAGAAGGGGGGATGGTGGAGAAGAGAATGCAGTGAGTGAACATGGGTGGAGGGAAAGGGGGGGGTAGGGAGATGAGCTGCAGGGAAGAGAGAGACTTGTCAGGGACGGACTCGTGTGTGGGTAAGTTTGCAAGGTTGCAAATCAGACAAATCAGTAGATTTGTTAGGACATTGGAAAGAATACTTTGCAGTGTTTGTTCCAACTTTCTGCACTCTTGAGTTAAAGTCTTGCCAAGGTCAACTTTGCCCAATATCTTATGATTATGTAAAACTTTGATATCTCTTAATCTTATGAAGCCTTGACATCATTCTGAAAGAACATCTCTGTTTTCATTGTAATTATGTTGGAGGTTTTATTTTGTTTTTTTTCAAATGTTTTGGCTGTGTCACAAAGCTCTTCTAATGAGGCATAATTATCCAGTATCTGAGTCGAATCATCATGTAGTTGGTGATTATAAATGTTATCTAGAATATAGAATATTTAAATCATAAGTGATTAACATTTTTGTCAATATTTTTACAGATAACTTACATTCTTAGTTTACATCCAGCTGTAGTTGAGTTTATCTTTCATTCTTCCAGGATTGATAAAATTAAGTACTAGTCAGGAATTTGGGTTGGAAAATAATTGGCTATAACCCTGTCCAAACTTGAGGCATTATTTCTGTATTAGAGATCAATATTTTCATTCTATTTAGAACTGTTTGAGATTTCTTAAGTTGTGAAAAGTGACTCCTCTGTTAAAAAGTTCCATTCTAAGGTATTTATTTTCATTAAGGTTGTTTTTCTAATTGTAAACATGTATAAAAGTAAATTAATGAAATTTTCATTAATAAAGCATAAGGCAGTGAACTAGCTGAATTGTTAGTGCATCAGATAATATGCTCAGTCCAGCTCTTTTCATTGTGAGTTCAAATTCCAGCAAGGTCAATTTTGCCTTTCATCCTTCCAGGATTGATAAAATAAAGTGCCAGTCAAGTACTAGGGTAGATATAATGACATATCCTTTCCCCTGAAAGTATTGATCTTGTGCCAAAATTAGAAAGAATTAATTAAATGTATATACTTCTTAACCATACAGCCATGTGCTGGTATGGCTTTGTGGTTAAGTACTTCACTACACAGCCATGTTTCAAGTTCAGTCCCACTGAACAGTACCTTGGGCAAGTATCTTATAGCTCTGGAGTGCCCAATGCCTTGTAGGTGAATTTAGTAGACAAAATTTGGGAAACTGTACAAAGCCTGTGTACATATGAGTGCCTTTGCAAATGTTTACATTCTGTACTTCTTCAAAAAATTGTTGAACTGCAGATGGTGACATTGTTGACAAATCATTCAGAAACTGGCACTAGGGAGGTCACCATTTAGCTCAAAATAGCTGCTAAAATAACTTTGTTATTAGTAAGTTCTGCAGATCCTAAATTATTAAAAGAAAGGGACAAAAAGAGAACATTACATAAACCAAAAGGAGTTTCCAAATTCCTTAAAGTATTTCTTAAAAACAAGATAGATATCTAATATTTGTTTTTTGTTTTTTTTTTTGTTTTTTTTTTCTTTTCAGATGTCCCCCTGTATTGGAGATTGTGTTACGGGTTCTTGAAGCTTACATACAGGCATGCCGGGTGTTTCTATCCAGTCATATAGCTTCGCATCCTCTCTTTGAGAACCCTGGTTTCAACAATGCTCAAGATCAGGACAAAAAAGACAAGGAAAAATTGCAAGATAAAACTTCAGTTTCTTTAGAGCAAGAAAGAAAAGAACTGAAAAATGCTTTGACATCTGCACAAGAAAGTGCAGTAGTGCAGATCTTATTGGAATGTTGCCTTAGACAACCAGATGAAATGGTAAGCTCGTGTTGAGGTTGTTTAATCCTTTCTCTGATCTGATTGAGCAGAACAATAGTTAAAAGGGTTCCAGTTATGGCTACCCTTGTCTTTTTCCGTAGTCTAAGCCAAGAGTATCAAACATAGGGCCTGCAAGCTAGATCCAGCCCCTAGCTCAATTTTATATTAAAAAAGGAATGTTTTTATTTTTTAGTTTAAAATATTCTGTATAATATATGTATTACTAGTCTGTGTTCAGAGTCGGAGCCCAACTAGAGCTATCATTAACTAAGGTTAATGCACCTCAGGGAATCTTTTCATATCTCAACCAATGAAAAAGAAGCTTATGAAATGAAATGTACTTGTTTTCAAGTTTACACAAATGCTTATCCAAATGGATTTTAGTGAAATGAGCAATACTAGAAGATTTTTGCAGCTGAAACAGTGCAAGCTTTTTGTCAAGCATTGGTCTTAAGAACTGTATGCATTTATTTGGACAATTTCTATCTCAGTCATACAACTCTAACAGTGTATATATATATGTGTGTGTGTCTGTGTGTATACGCACACACCATATGGATAAGTTTTTTCCCACACACCTCTGCATACAAACTTCGCTAATACCTTGTATTCATTCCTTTCTTCATGGCAAATCGTTAATGAAATAAAGTAGCTTGCTTACCAACCACATGGTTCCGGGCTCAGTCCCACTGCGTGGCACCTTGGGCAAGTGTCTTCTACTATAGCCTCGGGCCAACCAAAGCCTTGTGAGTGGATTTGGTAGACAGAAACTGAAAGAAGCCCATCATATATATATATATATATATATGTGTGTGTTTGTGTTTGTCCTCCCGACATCGCTTGACAACCAATGCTGGTGTGTTTACGTCCCCATAACTTAGCGGTTCAGCAAAAGAGACCGATAGAATAAGTACTAGGCTTACAAAGAATAAGTCCTGGGGTCGATTTGCTCGACTAAAGGCGGTGCTCCAGCATGGCTGCAGTCAAATGACTGAAACAAGTAAAAGAGTAAGATTATATTAGGTTTAAATGAAACATACTGTGAATAAATAGAAAATTACTTTTAGTTTTGTTTGATTATATAATCTACACAAATTTAGCCTCGACACAACACCTTACAACTAATTATATATTGAAATCTCATAATTTATCACCAATTATCCAAATTTGGTTAATTGCATAAGAATGTCAATCACCGAGGGAAGCTCTGCATTTAAGAAGAATTAACTTTATTATTTTACAATTTAAAAAAAAAAAAGTAGTGAATTGCTATGTAAGTGTTAAGTTCAGTCTTCTACTTACCTGAAATGTCATGCCTCATTTAGAAATCACATGTTATCTAAATATTTCTTGTTCTACAGTCAAATGATCTAATTATCTTGTGATTAGTTCATATAACACCATCATCATCGTCATTTAATGTACACTTTTCCATGCTTGCTTGGGTTGGACAGAATTTGTTTAGGCAGATCTTTCTATGGCTGGATGCTCTTCCTGTCACCAATCCTGATTTGTTTCCAAGCAAGGTAATATTTTTCCATCATGGCCTCACCTGTTTTCGCAGAAGATTGGAAACAAGGGACACTGTTTGCATGACTGTGACATTCATTCACAACCATCACATGAAGTCAAGGCAAAGTGACACCAAGACACACGCTCACACAAACACATACATACTTACACACACATACACGTGCATGTGCAAGGGACGGCTAACAAGTCCACAGGCCGACCAAGATATTCTCATGGATTGTGACCAAATGAGATTTATTTTTCAACATATTCCCCCTAAAGTAGTTGTATGCTGTCAACTTAATGTGACAGTCCCCTGAAGGGAATAATACTACTGTTGTTTAGACCTAGAAAGCTGCACCACTTCCTGTCGGCCTTGACACATTTCCTGTGTCCTTATGTTTACAAGAGGGAGACAAGCACCTCCCCCAGCTAAGCCTGCATCCAGTGACATGTTTCTGAGTCTTTGCTCGTCATCAGTCTCCAGACTGCTCTGTAGTATTATTACAGTAGTATTATTCCCTTCAGGGGACTGTCACATTAAGCTGACAGCATACAACTACTTCATCGTATCACTACTGCATAAATCTCTCTGAGAGATTTAGAAATGTATTATTTCTATATTTCCCCTAGTAGTCCATACACTTCTTTCATCGGTGTTGCAGTGCTTGGATCCCATGTGAAGACACTTTCTTTCTGTTAGTCAAGAAAAAGTCATCAACAGCAGGTATGATGTCGTCATCTCTGTGATACTGGTTCCCAGCCAAGTGTTTTTTATTATGTTGGGGTACAGATGATAGTCAGGCGGGGGCCAAATCAGGTGAATAGGGTGGGTGATCACCCAGTTCAAAACCATAGTTATGCACAGTAGCCATTGAAACCAAGGACTTGTATGCTGGAGAATTGTCCTGATGAAACAAGACCCCTTTCCACTGACCTTGTGTGTGTGTGTGTGTCTCTATCTACCTGTCTGGCTGTCTATCAATTAATCAATCATTCCTTCATTCATTCATTTAATATTTTCAGAAAGAAACCAGTTTGCTATCAAATCTACGAGAAGTGCAGTGTTTGATTTGCAGTTTTCTTCACCAGATGTACATTGCAGATCCTAATCTAGCCAAACTTGTACATTTTCAGGTAAACACATCTGTTTCTCTGTTTGTTCTCAAAACTCTGCATCCAAAAAGCATTTCTCAACTACATCGTATTAAATCTTTGAAATGATAGATACAAATATTTCACTTTCCAATCAATGCTACTCTTTACTGATTTGGACCCATTTAACAAACGTATTTTTTTAACCCTTTAGCATTTAAACTGGTCAGATCCAACACAAATATACTGCCTGTTTAATGTTTAAAGCAGCCAGACCTGGCCTCTCACACCTTTCATGTCATTTTAAAATAAACAAAGGAAGATGCAAGGCCCCCAAGGTTGAAAAAACAGAGTCCAACTGGAGAGAAGCAGAAAAGACAGCCCAGAGTTGAGAACAGCAGAGAAAAGCCATCGATAGCCTATGCTTGACCAATGGCCTCTGCTCCATCGATGGCCTCAGCTCTATCAATGGCCTCTGCTCCATTGATGGCCTGTGCTTCATTGACAATCTCTGCTCCATCGGTAGCCTATGCTCCTTCCATGGCCTATAATCCATCAGTAGCTTACACTCCATAAAGAGCAAAGGTTCTTAAGGAAGTAGTGCTCTGTTGTAAGCATTCAAGCTAGATCTCTAATTTGTGGATACCTTTCTTCTACCAGTCTTAGAAGCTCTGTAGAGGATTGTGTGAGTACTGCTTTCTTTCTTCACTAAAAGATAAAAAAAATAATATACAAATTTCTTTTGCAGGGTTACCCAAGTGAACTGTTACCCATTACAGTGGCAGGTATACCATCAATGCACATATGCTTTGATTTCATTCCAGAACTTCTCAGCCAACCTCAGATGGAAAAACAAGTAAGTTGACTTGCAATCTGCCTGTTGCTATTATAATTTTCTTCAACAATATATGGTGAATATAAGGCCCTGCACTGGCAGAATCGTTAGAGAACCAGAGTAAATGCTTTGCGATATTTCTTCTGATACTTTATGTTCCGAGTTGGGTTCAAGTCCCACTCTGGCCAACTTTACCTTTTATCCTTTCAGGGTCAATAAAGTAAGGTACCAGTTAAATTCTGTGGTTGATGGTATCAACTATTCCTTTCACCTCAAAATTGCTGGCCTTGTAACTAAATTAGAAACCATTTTTTACAATTTTCTTTTCGTATGTTTTATTGTAATTGTTGTTTAACCCCAGGTCAATTCCAGTCATGATCCTCTCATCTTGTTTATGTTTTTTGACGCAGTGTATCTAGTAAGACATTATCCATGTGTCCTTTTTTAGGGGGTGGTTGGCTTGATAGGGTGTGATTTCAAAAAAGCATGCTGCTGTTTCTAGCAAGTCAAGCAACAACACAAAGGTTTCCTCATTGGCTTACGTTTTCTCATACGATTAAATTCTATTCATAATTCATTATTTATATTCGTTGAGAAATTTCACCTTTACTATTTACTTTTACTGATAGCTTATGTAACTCATCTTGAAGAGTTCTGCTATAATAGCTACCAATTTTGAGTCAAGAGATTTCATGAATGGAAGCAATGATTATACTGGCATAGAGTGGTTCTGTCCTTGGATGCTTATCTTATCTCTCTAGCATTGATTTTAATTCTAATCCTATCCCAAGTTTTGAGTATGAGAGGTCAGCCGTATTCTTTGAATGGAATCCATTTCGTTTAAGTTCCTTCCACGCATGTGAAAGGAAGGGTGTACTGCATCTGAAATACGCAGAAGCAACAACAAACACATTAATTATATTACAATAATAGATAACATTGGCATGTGCATATATATGTGTATGTATGTATATAGATATATATGCATATTTATATATATGTATTTATGTATATGTATGTATGTATGCATATAGATATAGATGCATATTTATATATGTATTTATATGCATATATATATATATATACATATATGTATTCATTTGCATATATATATATATATATATATATATATATATATATAATGCAAATAAATACACACACACACATTCATATACACATATATATATGTATTTATTTCCATATATATATATTTGCATATAAATATATATGTATTCATCTGCATATATATGTATATATGTATATATACATACATATACGTATTTATTTGCATATATGTGTGTGTGTGTGTGTGTGTGTGTCTGTACATGTATCTTTGTGTTTGTCTATGATGGTTTGTTTATATTCCTGTAACTTAGCAGTTCAGAAAAAGAAAACAATGAAGCAAGTAATAAACTTAAAAGCAAACACTGGTATAGATTTAGTTGACTAAATGCTTGAGGGTAGTGCTCCAACATGACAGTGGTCCGATGTCCATTACAAGAATCAATTGTGAAAGTAACATTTAGCTGTTTTTCTTATTCTTCTTGTTCTTTTTTTACTTACTTTCTCTTTCCTTGTTTTATCTCTTTCTCTCCCTCTCCCCCAACTGAATACACCTGTAACGTCTCCTAGATAGCAGTAAGGTGAACAACCTTAAATTGGAATGATTGATATCGGCAAAGCTGTGTTTAACAAGTCCACTTCACAACCACATGAGCCTAGGTATGATTCCTTATACAGGGTGTCCACAAAGACTGGGTACATGGAGTAAATAAAATCATAACGTAAACAATAAAATATAAGAAGAAATAATTTCTTAAAGTATGCGTTAATCCTCATGTACCCAGACTTTGTGGACACCCTGTACAACAACCTAGTCAGAGGATTGTGTTAATTCCAATGTCTATTTTGACATGGCTTCTACAGCTAAATGCCCTTTGTAGCACCAATCACTTTGCAGAGTGTGCTGGGTGCTTTTTTTGTGTCACTGGTACTAATGAAGTTGTCAAGTAACTTACAAGACAAGATCCCTTGATTGAAGGGAGGGTATAGTATTGAGGGAGGTGGCTTATGCTAGCTCTCAAGCGTCAAAAATATGATAGAAGGATAGGAACAGGTGTTTTGCTGTAGAGGAGTTACATGGCCACCCTTGTTGGAAAAGGAGAGAAGATGGTTTTGACGTGGTGTCAGGACAGAACTTTAAACTATAAGTTCAGCTGTGCAGAAGCTACCACATTACAGCACATGGTAGATATTCTTATTTTAGGGAACATGAAAATTATATAATCAATCAACAAAGTAGACAGAAGATGAAGAAGAATGGATTTCATGGTTGATACTCTTTGGAATATATTTACTTTAATCTATGTCTTTACTGTTCTCTATTCCTTGTCTTTTATCTGAATCTCCTTTACTTCTCTTTGTTAATAAAAGTGTTTCTTTCTCTTCAAGATGTTTGCTATTGAGCTGGCCAGTTATTTATGCCTTCAATATGCTTTGCCTAAAGCAATGAACATAGCTCGGGTTATCATCAACATTATGTTTACGGTGCTGGGAGGTGAGTCTGCAGGATTTTAATCATTGTCTTCCTTCTTTTTAACTTGCACAATATGTATGACATGTTTCTTTTTAAATCAAGCTATTAGTCATATAACCTAAAATGTGTCTTGTGACTTCACTGCTGATGGATTGGTTAAATAACGGAGCATTTTTGATTGCCTGCTTTCAATTCTTTTTATTTCACTACGCATGTTTCTTATTGATCAGTAAATTTTGTCTTTATTTATTGATCTGTTTACATTTGGTTTTATTATGTTTGCTAAGTAATTTAGAACCCCCTTTCAGATATTGAATACTGAAGTTACTGAACACCTGGCACATCTTATCAGGAAAATATGCAGTGTGTGTGTGTGTGTGTGTGCGCGCGCGCGTGCGTTAATTCGTTCATTTATTTGTTCATTCCCCAACTTTTCATAGCTCATAGAGTGAACAATTTATTTCTTAATATATTGCGTCTTGCTTGCCGACATCTTTAATCTTTGGAATTAAGGTATAGTTGCCTTTGTGCTCTGTTGCTGTCAGTGGCAAGTTCCACTACAGCAAGCCTTTCTAGATCCTTCCATCTGACATGGAGTGTATGTGGTTCATCCAGTGGAGACATCATTATTGGAGTTGATCGAAGAGGCTGGGGTCTGAGCACAGTCCAGAACATCTTTGTTGATGACCCAGTCAGTCCATTTGATATCCAGAGTGCAAAGATGGAAGGTGTTCAGATGCTTCTCAGATGAATCTCTATTCCAGACAAAAGTCACTCCCCAACACCTTCAGATCTCTTTGCCGAGGATACAGGCTCTGTGGGCCACAACCTTAATATACATCCTTAGCTTATTATTCTCTGGGTTCAACTGAGTAGCCTTTGTTTGATTCGTTATGAAGGTAGACACTGTCGTTTGATATCCCAAAAGCATGTTTTAACAGAACTATTTCATCTGATAGAAGGGGCAAAGGTTAGTGATAGCACCATAAAAACAGGAGTTCAGGTGGCTGGAACTCATCATCCTAGGAAAGCAGTTTGTCCAAGAGAGGGTAAACTAACACTACTTTGTGACTATTTGCATTCATAGGATGCTCATTGCCTAATATATATATCATCATCATCATCATTTAACATTTGCCTTCCATGCTGACATGGGCTGGACAGTTTGATAGGAGATTTCTGTCTGTTTTGGCACAGTTTTTATGGCCAGATGCCCTTCCTAACACCCTGCAGAGTGGACTATATATATACATATATATATATATATATATATATATATATATATATATATATATATATATATATATAAATTTACAGATATAGGGCAGGGAATTGCCAATTAGTAATAAAATTAGTAATTAACAATTATGCCAAGTAGTTCAGTATGAAAAAAACCTTTATCGGTAAAACCATTTATAATCATAAATATATAGGGGTCAGCATGAGTTGCTTCACCAACATACTGAAAATTTAGAAATAGCAGTCAAAGAACTACTGATTCTAAACTACAATCCGTTAGAGAAAAAATTGTAGTTTAGAATCAGTAGTTCTTTGACTGCTATTTCTAAATTTTCAGTATGTTGGTGAAGCAACTCATGCTGACCCCTATATATATATATATATATATATATATATATATATATATATATAAATTTAGATAGATAGATAGATAGATATAATCATTTGTTCATTCATTTAGCATCTATTTTTCCATACTACCATTGGTTGGACAAGGAAATATTTAAAATAGGATGTTCTTCCTGTTGCTGGCTCTTACCTCTTTGTCAAGGGATTTTTTTATTCTACTTGTTTGTACAATTGCTCTTAATGTCAACTGCACACACGCACACGCACACATTCAGATTTTCTTATTTTAATTTTTCAGCCTTTTCAGCTCACGAGCGTGCTGAGTTTCTTATCAAAACTGTTCCGTCATTACTGTTGATATGTCAAGCATTTCCACCATTGTGTGAAGACGTTACCAGCTTACTCATGCAAATAGGACGTGTTTGTATTGCAACCCTCAGCTCAACCAGCAACGTCATGCAAACAGGTATGCATCCAACTTTTAACATTGTAGAACACCTGAAGGTTTTAAATGCAAATTATTTTGTTGTTGTTGTTGTTTTTTGATGGTTTTGTTGTTCACTAGTTCTCAGCCTGTTTTCTTCATGCAGACAATCTTTGAAACAAGAGTTGCTACTTAAACAGTGACGAGCAACTTATAAATCTTGTACGTTAGCTCTGCTGTGTCTGAGTTGTGTAGCACCACAGTTTGTCACTGTTGCACCAGAGTTGACCATGTGGTGTGCAGTGTGACATTGAAAACATGTTGCGTCTGTTGTGCTATCCAATGTGTCATTGATCAGAAGTTTTGATGATGTCTGTTGTAGTTCTGGGTAAAGTTGTTGTTGTTGTTGCTGTTGTTGTTGTTGAGGAGCCCTGAATAACCAGAATTATCATCAAAGGTGTTCAAGCTGTGAATATCACATCTTTGTCCCAGGCACTGTGTACTCAGGACTACATTGTCCAATGTGCCTTTGTCTAAGTTGGTAGGTTGTAATTTGAGAGAGATTTGGCTACTACTTTTAGCAAGTCAAGCAATATGTAGAAACTCCTCCATTGGTGGGAGATGGAAAAAGTCGATGCAGTCTGAGACACTGACATTTTATACAGAAGATGAGTCTTTTTGAGTCTTGTCTAGCAATTGATAAAGCAGTTTTATGCTGATAAATATTTTGTGCTTGTCTGAAGGAATAGATTTGAGAGATAAAGATTTTAAAATGATTCTTTATTAGCAAGTCAATATGTTTAGATGTCTCAACAGTGTTTGTTTAATCAATTATTCACCTGTGTCTCAGATACAGTCATATCCTTATTCATCTGATAGTCAAAAATTTCTGTGCTGATTTGTAAATTCAAGTCATCTTTTTTTTTCCTTTTTATCAAAATAGAGAAAATAAATTCTCATCAGTATTTCTCATGTCTTAATTTTCTTTTCTCTTCTTTCTTTTTAGCTTTTATCAATAACAAAGACTCGTTTGATCACTCTGATGCAAACATCAGAAAAGTTACAACATTTGTCAAAGGAACTTTGTCTGGACAATACTTTAAACTAAACCAAATTGTGCGCTCCACATTCTCAGAAATAGTTCAGAAAGCTGTCGTGATGCGAAATATTTACTGAATTGTGCATTTTGATACCAGTTATGATCTTGTAGATAACGAAGCAAATCATTTCCTCATTTCTTACATCTCATAATCATTTCTTCCTCAACCACTGCTTGCATACCAAACCACTCTCTTTTCACTAATCATCATTCATACATCATACCTTTCAGTCAAGCATACAAAACCCACTTCATTTTGACCATTGCCCACTGACAGGATCATTTCATGACACATTAGCCCTTTCCATGTACTCTTTTGGATACATGCCATTTCTTCACATGTTCCTCTTTGGTTATACAACAGATCATTTTTATCCTGTCCATTCACTGACTTCTTAACAAATTATTTTAATTTCCTCATTGATTATTTGAAATAAATATGGAGGGATGATGAAGTGAGAGTTTGCTGTTGTTGCTGTTACTGTCTTGTAGGAGGTCTATTTAATTATCTTTTATGTAATCATGTACACAACAATTGTCTAGTAATATACTCCATTCAAATCCTGACATGGTCAACTTTTCTTTTCATCCTTCTGGAGTCAACATACTAAAGTATCAAGTTACATAAATTTGTAGTCTTTTGCATAAGTCGTAAATCAGTATTTACCATTTTGCTTTAGTTTTCATACGGAGAGCTTCTAAACAGCTCTTTATAAATATTCTCTCTAAATGAATTAAATATAATATTTAAACCAAAGTATTGCATTTTTAAAGATTAACTAATATAAAAATTTAATTAGATCCGATGATGTCAAATAAGTTTCTGGCTTATCAAGCTATATCATTTGTTAAGCAATAAAGTGTATATATTTTTAAGGTAAGAAAGATCTCCAATATGCATGTTATACATCCATGTGTGCGTATACATATATATATTGGTTTCAAATTTTGGTGCATGGCCAGCAATTTGGGGGTAGAGTAAGTCGATTCCATTGACCCTAGTGCTCAACTGGTACTTATTTTATCAACCTCGAAAGGATGAAGAGAAAAGTCGACCTCAGTGGAATTTGAACTCAGAATGTAAAGACATAAAGCATGCCCATTATGCTAACAATTCTGCCAGCTCACCACCTCGTATATACATATATATTTATATGTATGTCTGTGTAGGTTGGGCATACAATATATTCCAAATCTGTGATCAAAGTGTAAGTCAAAAATAATTAAACTGAAATTAAAAGTATGACAATAAAATTAATGTAGTAAAGGTATTCAACACAAAATGTCATTTTCTTTCACAATATGCAAATGTTCAAATTTGTACCAACCATGTACCTTAGCAGCAATGGAGTAAGTATATGTAAAATCCATAATCCTCTTACACATACATGCCACATGCTTGTACTCATTTAAACTTGCATATATGCATGCATTTTGTCCTTCTTGACTGTGCATCAAATCCAATTATGATTCTAAGAATGATGGACAGTACACCTTCTCCTCAACTTACAACTCCAGTTCCGTTCCAACCGACCGGTTGTAAGTCAATCTGGTCACATAGTGGATTTATATTTTTCAACACTATTTTCATTCTTGCAGCTGATGCTTGAAATCAACTGAGTGAGAGACACAAAGTACAAACACAAAGACACTCACACATAAAAATATACATATATATATATATATATATATTGAATCATCCCATAATGCGTTTTTTTCAATTGCATGAATTAAAAGTTGGAGGGGGATGGGATAAACTACCTGCATCAACTTGCTATAAAAGCAGGTAGTTATTTTACCTTGTGCTATTCTTAGTGCAAATTTCGAAGAGTGCAGTTCGATTTTAACAGCTATTTTTTCAAAGCTATAATGAAAGTCACAAAGGAATATATTCAGCTTATTTTGCTTTATGAGTTCAATAAAGGCAACAACGCAACAGAAAGTGTGAGGAATATTAATGCAGTATATGGGGATCAGACAATAAACGTAAACCAGTGTCAACGATGGTTCCAGAAACTACAGCCTAGAAGACTAGCCTCATTCTAGAAGATCTGTAGAGCTTGACAAGGACGTCCTGCAAATCTTGGTGGAACAAAATCCCATTGTAACTATTGAGGAACTATACAGAAAGATATATATAAAGACCTTCAATGGCAATAATTATTTGAAATTATGATTTAGGGTATTTAAGAGACACCACCATGCTGAAAATAGCAGCCAATGAGTGAGATACAGTATTGAGGGAGATAAAAAGTATAATGGAAGGACAAAAGCAGGTGTCCCGATGAAGAGGTGAATACATAGTTCCCCTGTCTGGAAAGAGAGAGATGAGATCATGGTACAATGTGAATGTAAAAGAGAACAGAGGAACAGAAAAGTGTTTTTATTAAGATTAATTGATTTTGAGATAATTTTTAACTGAAGATAATTTTGTCATATTCTGTTGTGTCTGGGGAGAGTCATTCTCTTTTAGTGCCTTATAATTTAACACATTCACCAGTAAAATTTCCACTTATTTATTTTTTATTTTTCTAAAATTTTTGTTGTGTCTAGCAACCTTTTCAATAGTTTTGACTCTATTCAAAAGGTTGCAAGACGCAACGAAAACTTTAGAGAAATGAAAAAGAAATAAGTGGAAATTTTACTGGTGAGTGTGTTAAATTGTAAGGCACTAAAAGAGAATGACTCTCCCCAGACACCACAGAATATACTTCAACACACGAACTCGCATAAGGAATCTTGCAAACCAAATCCCAAAATGAAATTTTGTAACAGCTTTTGCTTTTTGTTTTGTATTTTCAAACTCAAATTAATATCTGCTCATTTGTATAAGGAAAGACAGGCATGGCTGTGTAATAAGAAGCTTGCTTCCCAACCACATGATTCAGGGTTCAGTCCCACTGCATGGCACCTTGTCCAAGTGTCTTCTACTATAGCTTTGGACTGACTAAAGCCTTGTGAGTTAGATGAAAACTGTAAGAAACCCATTGTGTGTGTGTGTGTATACATGCAATGCAAACTCTGCACATGGGTAGGTCACAGAAAGTTCAACAACAAAACTAAGTTTATTTACACAATATTTGATGACTTATATGAATAAACACTCACTTTATATTGCTTTCTCAATGTATACAGATATACAAACACACACACACACACACACATGGCCAAGAGAAAAGTTCATTTGGATTGTATTAGGAGACATGTATTAGTGTAGGAGTTTTTTTAATGTCTTATTTGTTTGATGTTTTATAAACAGTGAGCATTATTATTAAGTTCTCTCACTGCAGGTTTTTAAGTGAAGTTTGTTTATAAAATATTTGATTACTTATATATCAGTGCTCTGCAACCTTTTTTTAACTTGTGGTACACTTATATTCTTTACAAAATTTGGCGGCACATCTGAACTAAAAATATAAGTAAAAGTATAGGAGGCAAAATTATATTTAGGTTACACTGTAGAACACCTAGTATCCTCTCATGGCACACCAGTGTGCCACAGCATACCACTTGCGGAGCACTAACTTCTATGAATAAACACTCACTTTGTTTTGTTTTCTCAATATATACACACACACATTTAAGGTGACGAGCTGGCAGAAACGTTACCCCACCGGGTGAAATGTTTAGCAGTATTTCATATGTCTTTATGTTCTGAGTTCAAATTCCGCCGAGGTCGACTTTGCTTTTCATCCTTTCAGGGTCAATAAATTAAGTACCAGTTGCATACTGAGGTTTATTTAATCAACTGACCCCGTCCCCAAAGATTTTGGGCCTTGTGCCTAGAGTAGAAAAGAACATATACACACAGATACAAACACACACACACAGATACAAACACACACACACACATATGTCATTGCTATTGATTAAGTCCAGTGACCTCCTACATGAGCAGATATATGGCACAGAGCTGGCCCAATGCTAAAGGTTTTGGTTGGTTGGTTTACATTATTATTAAGTTGTCTCACTGCAGGTTTTAAGTGAAGAATCCATGTGAAATTGCTTAAAATCCCTGGGGCATAATGTGAATGTAGTTTATGAAGACGAGATGATATTGAGCAACTTAAATGAGAAGTGTTCAGTTCAGTGTAATAATTATTGTTAGTCTACTAGAAATAACTTTATGTAGTAGTTGTGTATGTAAGGTGCATTCTGTGTTGTGCGTGTTATTTACTGTCTTCCTTTCTTTTTTCCATCTTGTCATTCACATTTCCTGTTAATTTCATTTTGTTAACCAAGTTTCAAGACTCATGGTGAAGCAAAGATCTCACCACAGAAGTTAGATTATGTTCAGACTGGTAACTGGAAATTTCATTATTTTAATTGGAACTCTAAAGATGGACTACTGGCTACTGTTACAGCTATCAGACTTTCTATGAAATTGGTAATAAACACTTCTTGTTTTGCTTTATTTTTTTAACAATGAAATACTTTCAGAACTAAATGATTAAAGTCTATTTCCAAGAGTTACCAGTGTAAGAATGACTAATACTGACTGTCTCATTGTCTGATGAAGAAGACATTGCAATTGAGAATGGTAACTGTGAATTCCCTTCTGTGATAGAGATGCCAACTTTGTGGCTAGAGACTGTTAACTAATATCGTGTGTCAAAGGTTACTCAGTTACCCACAACGTATTGAAAGGATGAAAGAGATGGAGAAAGAAATAAAACAATATTTTTAATAATTTTATTTTTAGTAAAATATTCATATTTTATTGTTGTTACATGGTTTTTTGTTTTAGTTTTTCTTCACTGAGTCCAAACCAATATTATCTATCGAAAATTGTATTTAAATTTTTTATTTTTTATTTACCATTTTTTTTTTACTTTCAAGCAGTTGCTTTATTTTGTATTTCTACATTTCTTCTTCAACATTTACTAGTTTCAAATCCAAATCTATTTATTTTCACCTCTTACAAAAAAAAAAAAAAGCATGTTCAGTTCATCCTATGTACAGAAAATTCTATTTAATATTCTATGTAACCCTTTTAATACAAACCCACCAGAGACTTCCCTTGGTTCTGTTGTACAAATCTCCTGTTTTAACCCCTTAGTATTTGAGCAATCCATATCTGGCCCAAATATTATAACGGTTTTATGTTCAAACTGGTCAGATCTAGCCTCTCATACCTACCTTACAATGTCATTTAAAAAATAAACAGTCACATCAAAGCTACAAGACAAAGCATGATTAATTAAAAATAATGTGAATAGATAAGCATTATATTTGACAGAGTAATCTGAAGGCTAAAGAGTTCAAATGAACCACCATGGTGCAACTCAAACGATGATGGTCAGACACCATCAAGAAAAGCGTACTATACAAAATACTAGTTTAGAAATCTAAAAAATCCAAGAGAAAATTTGTGATCCATAAAATCTATAAAATATTAGACTAAAAATTTTAATCAGTTTAGTAAATTTATAAAAATGTAAGTATTATGTATGTATGTGTATGTGTGTGTATAGATGTATGTATATATGTATGTGTGTATGTATGTATGTTAGTATGTATTATTCATGTCCAGAATTTTAGAAGCTTTGAGCATGGCCTGTAGTCAAATGACTGAAACAAGAAGAAGAATAAAAGAATATATATAATATATATATATATGTATATGTATGTATATATATATATATATATATATATATATGTATATATATAAGTCAATGAAGAGGTAAAGGTGGAAAGCTGACAGACAACTGAGAAGGTCAACAAGGTGAAAGAATGTTGCTCCTAAATCACTGACAAAACAATAATATCCATTGTCCTGCGTTTAAGGCTTGGCAAAAATATAACTAATAGAGATTCAGTGTACTCAGTTCATATTTGCAGTCTATTCTAAGCTATGTGGTGTCCTGATCTGCTAGAAATAGAAACCAAGTCTCTCAGATCAGAGTCTCCCCTCTTGAAAAAGGAAGGACACATAGGATAATGTAATTCAAAGGAAGACCAGACGGTCATTGCTGGAACTCCTTTAATGTGTCCCTTAAGATCAGGGTTGATTAAGTAGTAAACAACAACAGCATAGCCCATATCTATTTCTTGTTATTATTAAGAGAAATAAGGCCGTAAGCTGGCACATCCATTAGCACACTGGACCAAGTGCTTAGCGGCATTTCATCCATCTTTATGCTCTGAACTCAAGTTCCATAGAGGTCAGTTTTGCTTTTCGTCCTTTTGGGGTTGATAAAATAAATACAAGTCTGGGGTGGATGTAATCAACTTACCCCTCCTTTCAAAAACTACCGTTCTTGAGCCAAAATTTGAAACCATTATTATTTAGAGAAATAATCTTCCATTTTGAGATAACTGCATATGATGAGGTTTTTTGTCTCTGTCAGCCCTAACATCAATTTATGTCTTGGTAAAAACAAAAGCAACAAGTAATTTCAAAATGCCTATCAGCTATTGCACTGAATGGACATTGGCTAATTTGTTTTACTGGGCTTTTAATTGTCAGAATGTCAGACAAAATGCTTAGTGGCATTTCTTCTAGTTCAGAGGTATTTGGATTCTTCAGAGTTCAAATATTTTCAGGGGCAATCAAATAAGTAGCAATCAAGTGCACCAATTATTACAGCAATAATTGTTGTCTTAGTCTTTCACAGTCTCCTCAACGCTCTGGCGAGATCCAGATATTTCTCCATGTTTTCAATTTCTTTGCTATCAGCTCTACAATCATAGGGAATCACAAAATCTGTGACCTTAACACTGTTTATTTTGTCCTTCCCTTGCTTCAGTTGTATTGTCAGTCTTTATAAGGAAGTCCTACAAGATCCTGTAATTCTCAGTTTCTATCACAGCCTTTGGTTCATATTCATACTACTTTTCTTTTATTTTGAAGTCACACACTCATCTAATATCCTGATGCACTCTTTTGTTGACATAGTCATGCCTACACTTATACTCCTTTTGTGCTAGTTTACTGCACTCACTCAAAATATGATTGATAACTTCAGCTCCTTTACTGCAGATTCTACATTTGCTGTCTGAGTGAGTTTTTTTTTTTGAGCTTTGCCTTTATCAGATTTATTCTAAGGGTTTGTTCCAGAATGGCTTTAATTAGCAATTCTGTCACTCATTTCAAGTTCCTGTCAGCATTCTTTACTTTCAACTTTCTTGGTTAGTTCCATGAATTGACCATGTAATTACATTTCTTTCCATTTGCTTGTTCTATGGTTCTTCCTTTTCTCTTTGATTTCTCCGTCTGTTCCAGTCACCCTTTTTTTTCCTCTGGTGGGGAGTGAGGCAGATATCTTTGGCTGCAAATAGTATACTTACTTTACTCTGCACAACATAATTTTTCAGACCCAGTATGAACACTATGAACAGTGTTTTCAGCATTTAGTAATCCATTGGCACCTTTCTTTCTTGGTAGGTGGAGTCTGTCAGTATTTCTCTAGAGTGGTGGTCATCATGCATTGTGAACAACTTTCAAGTTCTTCTATCCAAGTCCTGTAGCTTGATCTTTGTCCATTTCAAAAAGGGAGCAAAGTACCACAGTACTGGCATAACCCATGTATTTATGGCTTTGATGACCCTGTGCCAAAACTTGAAACCATTATTTATTATCATCATTATTTTACCGATGACGACAACAACGACAATGACAACAGCAACAATGATGATGACGTTTACTATGAATATTTTCTGACTAAAATTAATTCTGGAACAAACAATGGAAACCTAAGAATAACTGAAGTGGACTTAAGTAGATTAATTCTATTAATTCTTTTGTATCTACAGACATTTGGCACAGTTTCAGTCATATATAATGTTGATCATGCTGTTGTTGTTGTTGTTGTCGATTTAATACACTGTGATATGTTATTTTGCTGTCCAATTTGTTATTCTTAACATTTCTGGCATAATTTCCATTGCGTACTGATCATAGGACAAGACATAGCATTAAAAACAAAAAAAACTAACAAACCATGTTATTACTTTAAATATCATACTGTTACCATCATGTCTGACCATTATAGTGCCAATAAAGATATACTATGTTTGGTTATAATACTTATTTAATCTCTGATTGGCAGAATAATTGGAAGAGATTTCAAAGGAAAGTATTTGTGAAATATAGCAGGCATGGCTGTATGGCTGAGTGGTTAAGAAGCTTGCTCTGCAGCTGTGTGATTCCAGGTTCAGTCCCATTATGCAGCACCTTGGGCAAGTGTCTTCTTTTATAGCCCCTCAGTTGACCGATACTTTGTGAGTGAACTTGGTAGATGGAAACTGTATGGAAAACCTGTTGTATATTTATATATGTACTTGTGTGTGTTTGTCCCCCACCTCACTGGTGTTAGTTTGTTTACATCTTTGTAACTTAGCAGTTCAACAAAAGAGACCAATAGAATCAGACTTAAAAAATAAGTATCAGGATCGATTTGTTTGACTAAAACCCTTCAAGGTGAGATTTGAGAGAGATTTTACTGCTATATCTAACACCCTGAGCAACTATCTGGCAACGTCTTCATTGGTTCAAGTTCAGGCTGTTGTTGTAGACATTGTCCTTTCCCAGGTCAGCCATGATCAGGTAGTCCTATAACCAAAGGCATTCCATCTGTGCACAGGGTATAATATGAGGGAGATTTGGCTTCTGTTTCTAGCAGACTAAACAGCCATGTATAGACTTCTTTGGTGGCTCTATACACAGCAAAATAATAAGGGTAGTTATTTATTTTTAACAATTTAGTAGGAGGAAGAAAAGACAATGCCTGTGATTATTCGAAGTTAAACTCCCAAACTGTTGAAAGCGATGTGGCTGATATCCAGCCCGAAATAGTCAACCACTTCTGGTTGTTGTTGTTGTTCTTGTTCTTGATCTTGTTGTACCGGTCAGATCTATCATCAAAAAATACTGTGAACAAGTAACACACTTCAATGTAATCTTCACAAATATGGGTGGGTAATAAATCACTGCTGCTGCTGTTGTTGTTGTTGTTGTTGTCGTCGTTGTTGTTGTTGCTGCTGCTGCTACTGCTGCTGCTGCTGTTGTTGTTGATGTTGCCATCATTGTCATCATCGTTGTTGTTGTGGTAAGAAGCTGGGAGAGTCATTAGGATGTCAGAAAATATGCCTCGCCGCATTTATTCTGACTCCTTATGTTCTGAGTTCAAATCCCGCTGAAGTCAACTTTGCTTTTTAGCCTTTCAGGATTAACTTTACCATTCAGCCTTTCAGGGTCAATAAAATAAAGTACCAGTCAAGTAATAGAGCAAATGGTATCAACTTACATTTTTTTCCCTCAAAATAACTGGCTCCATTGTCTCTTAAGAAAGAAAACCATTAAAAGACTAGCAAAATCATTGGTGCACTGGAAAAACGTTTGGCAATATTTGTCTTAGCTGTTTATGTTCTGAGTTCAAATCTTTCTTGGGTCAACTTTGCCTTTCATGTTTTTTGGGCTCAATAAAATTAAGTACCAGTCATGTACTGGGGTTGACATCATTGACATAACCCCTCATCTCAAAATTGCTAGCCTTATATCAAAATTAGAAAGGTGTAGGAGTGGCTGTGAGGTAAGAAGCTTGCTTCCCAGCCACGTGATTCTGGGTCCAGTCCCACAGCATGGCACCTTGGGCAAGTGTCTTCTATTATAGCCTTGGGTCAACCAAATCCTTGTGAGTGGATTTCGTAGAGGGAAACTGAAAGAAACCTGTCATATATATATATATATATATATATATATATATGTATGTATGTATGTATGCATATATTTGTGTGTGTGTCTATGTTTGTCCCCCCACCATCATTTGACAACCGATGTTGGTGTGTTTACATCCCCGTAACTTAGTGGTTCATCAAAAGAGACCGATAGAATAAGTACTAGGCTTACAAAGAATAAGTCCTGGGGTCGATTTGTTCGACTAAAGGTGGTGCTCCTGCATGGCCACAGTCAAATGACTGAAACAAGTAAAAGAGTAAAAGAATTATTATTGCTGTTACTATTGTTAAGTTGGCAGAATCTTTGGCACATCAGGTGAAAGGCTTAGGAACATTTCTTCCAATTTCTTACCTTCTGAGTTCAAATGAGCTTCTTAACCACATAGCCATGCAGCCATTGGCATCTTGCTGTACCCAAGAAGACCCCTACTGCACAGCAAAAGTGTTGAGGCTGGTCCCTGGTAGAGACGATTGGCTTGCAAGAGTCCTGTGTCAGTGCCACGTAAAGAGCACTCATATGATACCATGTAATTTGCTGTAGCAGATGTTACTGCAATTTGAACCAGGAACCCCCAACTTTATTTTAAAGGATGTGTATAGGAAATTGGTCTTGTGGTGGATTGGAATGAATATAATTAACAAAGATAAAAGTAAGGAGAAGAAGAAAGTAAAGAAAATTGAGGGGGGGGGAGGAAGAACAAGAACAATGATGAAGAAGAAGAAGAAGAAGCTTTTGTATTTAGCTATCAGTTTTTCTTTGCGAATATATGGAGTTTGTGGTGTGTGTGTGTAAGTATTTTGTGGTTCTGTTTATATTTAACGTCTTCAGGCAAAAAAAAATGAAAGAAAACTCTGTGTCCATTGGTTGAACAGTAATAGTAACCGAAATACAGATAAACCACCAATTCTTCAGAGAAACTTTTATTCACCTCATTTTCACAGTAAATAAATGACACTGTAATAGCCCACACATTCACACAAACATGCACGTCCATATGCACACACATATGCACAAATGATGCCATCTTTCATGCTTTCTTAGGTTCCTGCATACAGGCGTCATTCACATGCCAGACATGCGCTGTCACCATGAGCAGTCAGAGACAGACCACAACACAAAACAAAATATCCTTTAACTAGGACATGATAACCCGGTCTCTCTCAACTGCACAAACCTACAATCATTGCACACATCAAAGAATCACATCACACACATACATATAAATACAGACTCTTCTATGTATAGATTCACAGTTAAATTCTTTAATGTTAATGTAAATTTTAGGCATTCTTGACAATCCCTCTCAGTGACATCATATATCTATCTGCTTGTCTATATATCTGTCTTTCTCTCTCTCTTTTGATATATATATATATATATATATATATATATATATATATATATATATATATATATATATATATATATATATATATTTATATATATATATATATATATATACATATATACATATACACAGACACGACAGAAGTAAACAGACACCCCATAGAACATCGTTTATGATTATTATAACTTGTAAAGGACTGTTACAATAAGTGTGTGAATCTGAGAGGGGAATTTGTTGGATAAAATCATAATTAACCGATCCTCTTGTATTTTCTTTTACCCAAAGCCAGGAGCTTTTCACCACCCCATCATATACAGGTTCCTGATCAACATTGACTGAGAGAGAGCCAGCTGCCAATGACTGAAGTGAAACAGGAGATACCAAACACTATACTGTTATATTCAATTCCCCTTGATTTCATTATTTGTTTGAATTATGATGGAGCTGATAAAATAAGTACCAGAAAAATATTGAAGTCATTTTAATTGGCTATACTCTAACTACTCGACAGATTTACCGCTGCCTTGTGCCAACTATAGAGATCAATATTCACTTGGTATTAGCATAAAAGAAGAAAAGAAAATGAAGATAACAATTCTGTAGTGTTCTATCTTTTACATTAGAAATCCACAGATATATCTCTTTGACTTATTTGCAGCAACTAAAAATAACTGTCTAATTTGAAACTTGGCAAATTCTTTTATTGTTAGACAATATAACTATATTCTAGTTTCTGGCTTTTCTAGAATAAACCTGTCTAGTTACTATTGAAAATTTTATTTTTAGAAGCTTTAATATATCTATATATCTATATATCTATATCTATATCTATATATATATATATATATATATATATATATATATATATATATGCCCCAACATGGAGTCTTGATATTCAAAATATTTTAATATTATACCAAACTAGCAAAGTGTCTCAATTTAAGTACCTAATTTAACTATCTTAATTTATAATATAAATTGAATATGGGCAACCGTTGTAGTCTTTCTTGTCTCGAGGTTCATGGAAAGTTCCGAGAAAGTCCCGAGGATGGGACTACCTGGAAAGTTCCGAGGATGGAACTTCATGGAAATTTCCGAGGTTGGGACTTTCTGGAAATTTCCGAGGACTTCCTGGAAAGTTCCGAGGATGGGGCTTCCTGGAAAGTTCCGGTGGTTTCCTGGAATGTTCCAAGGATGAGCTACTACCTGGAAAGTTCCGAAAACAGGCTACTTCCTGGAAAATTCCGATGACTTCCTGGAAAGTTCCGAGGATATGGCTTCCTGGAAAGTTCCGAGGGTCAGCTACTTACTAGAAAGTTCCGAGGGTCAGCTACTTACTAGAAAGTTCCATTGATGGGACTTCCTGGAAACTTCCAAGTACGAGACTTCCTGGAAAGTTCCGATTATGGGGCTTCCTGGAAAGTTCCGATGATTTCCTGGAAAGTTCAGAGGATGTGGCTTCCTGGAAAGTTCCAAAGAACCACTGCAACAAGTGTGTGAATCTGAGAGGGGAATATGTTTAATAAAATCATAATTAACTGATCCTCCTGTATTTTCTTTTACCCAAAGCCAAGAACTTTTCAGCACTCACTTGCAAGTACTGATGTCAATTTGTTTGACTAAGCCCTTTAAGTTGGTGCTCCAGTATGGCTGCATCGCAACAGCTGAAACAAATTAAAGATTAAAGAAAAGAGGAAAAGCTTATGTCTAAAATGAGTAATGTATTGTAAAGTGTTCTCCCTGATAATCAATTAGCTACCATTCCGTATAAACACTCTAACAAGGAACGAGTCAATTAAATTCCAAATAAATTCAGCATAAAGCAAAGCAAAACGGAAAAAAAATTGATAGACAATAGATATGTAGAGTGCATTATTCATCCCAAGGTTAAAAGAGGAATTATTTTTCCTTTTTCTCAAATGGAGTAACAGATTAGAAATGTCAGTGTCCTCTTATTGTGTCATATAAACTTATCAAACTCATAAACTTGAAAACAAAAAAATTAAATAATTTAACTCTTTAATATTTAAACCAACTATATCTTGTCCAAACTGTCTACCTTTTTTTATATGTGTGTTCAAACTGGCCAGATCTGGCCTCTCACACCTACCCTACAATGTCATTCTAAAAATACATCACATGTGATAATCTTTTAACCTTTTACTTGTTTCAGTAGTTAGACCATGGCCAAGCTGGGGCACTGCCTTGAAGAATTTTAAGTCGAATGAACTGACCCCAGTGCTCATTTGTTTTTAAAGTCTGGTACTTATTCTATCAGTCTCTTTTGCCAAACCACTAAGTTACAGGGATGTAAACACACCAATACCAGTTGTCAAGTTGTGGTGGGGGACAAATACATACATAAAGACACTCACTCACACACACACAAACAAACAAATATACAACAGGCTTCTTTCAGTTTCTCTTTACCAAATCCACTCACAAGGCTTTGGTTAGCCTGAGACTATAGTAGAAGACACTTGCCCAAGGTGCCACGCAGTGGAGTTGAACTTGGAACCATGTAGTTGGGAATCAGGCTTCTTACCATGTAGTCACACCTGTGCCTATAATGCATGATTAATTCAAGACAGTGTTAGTAAATATGCGTTTGACAGATCTAAATGAATACCAAAGGCTTAGAAAGACATTTTCTCAAAATATATCACATCTTTAAATAAATAGAACACTTAAGAACATGCAAACAATAAGCAAAACAAAAAGAAATTAATGTAAAAGCCAATAAGACTAAGAATTGGTGAGAATGTAAATGACAAAGATAGACATGCAAAACTAAAACAAACAAATAATCATACACAATATAATCTAATTTTGCTCTAACCTACAAAATCCTGATCAACAAAGGCTAAACCAGAACAACACAAATGGAAATATGTAAGAATAGAAAATTCTTGGAACAAAGTATCAAATAGGCCAAAAATAAAATAGTAGAAATAGAAATAGAATTATAGCTTTTCCTGTGAAACAATGAAAGGCCTCTGCCAATAACAGCAAAGCATGCAAACCTTACCCTTGTAAAAGCTAGTGGGAAAATGTGAATATCAATGTACTCTTTGGAAAAAAAAACTGATATAGTTTTTGTGGTAGTCACAGTTAGAAAGGAAAGTGAGAGATTTATCAAAACTATTCATATGGGCTAGGCTTTTGGCTTGGCTGTGTGATTAAGAAGCTTGCTTTGCAACCACGTGGTTTCAGGTTCAATTCTACTATGCAGCACTGGGAAAATGTCTTCTGTTATAACAACCCCAGGCTGACCAATGCCGTATGAGTGAATTTGATAAGCAGACACTGTGTGGAAGCCAATCATGTTGCTTCTCAACCACATAGTTTTGGGCCCATGTTTCCAAATTTTTATAATTTCCTTCTAATTGTTTCAATACACACTTTACTTGTGTTAGGAAATATAAACAATGCATCATCATGGTACAGATGACCCAAGGGATCAGAGAAACTCTCCTGCAATAAGTATATTCCAGCAAGATCCATGACTTGTGCAGAATTATTGGATCCCAACATAGCATTGAAATTATTACTTGTCTTTCCTGGTCCTTAATTTCCCATCAAATTTAATAACTGGATGTCTTGTGAAGGGGGTGGGGTTCGATACTCTGCATTATGGTTAATCAGTAAAACTCCAAATTAAAACCTAGACTGCCAAAACTCCCATGGCAAAGTGACCACACCTAAATTCAGCCACAATTTACAGGCACACATTTATAACAATCCTATTTTTTGACCCAGGAAATGCTTGCCGTTGACACCCATCTTTTACTAAATTTATTGATGAACAGGATGTCGTTGTCTGACTTCAGTTTCATCTTCAAGTGATAACAGAAGAGTCTGAGGAGGGTTTGGCTGCAGTGGAAAAGACTGGCTCTTTTAGTTGTGTCCACCTCACTACAGTATTCCTCACTGACAGCTATCAGACAGAGAAAAGGCTTCCCCCATTCCTTCCCCATTCCTTCCCCATTCCTTCCCCATTCCTTCCCTGTTGCAGGTAGTTTGACACAGCTCTACAAGTCAGCAATATTCAAACACTGAACAAATGCATTGAAGATATCTTTGTCACCCTTGGTGGTGGTGGTGGTGGTGGAGAATAAATGGGGTCATGATACTGGTGATGGTGATGATGATGATGATGACAATTTTTATCAGCAATTTTTTCCTCCTCCTCTTAATCATCCTAAACAGAGGACTGGGAAGTGTAATTTGAGTCTAGATTCCCCATTCATATGTACAGAAGACATTGTTTGACCTTCTAGCGCCTGCGTATATTTCTTCTCTCTTATAGGATTGCCGATATTTGGTGTTTATTTTTTAAATAAATAACTCCAAATAGTTGTTGTTGCTGTCATCTTAGTTGTATAGTTGTTGTTTAGCTCTGAAACAGCAGATCTATAATCAAAGGTTCTTCTTTTGTTCTTCAAAAGTTGCAGGCATAGTTGTGTGATTAGGAAACTTGGTTTGCAATCAGTTGATTTTGGGTTGTGCAGCACTTTGGACAAAGTGTCTTCTACTTTAACCATTGTTAAAGTAGAAGACTGATTAGTGCCTTGTGAGTAAATTTGGTAGACAGAAACTCTGTGGAAGCCCATTATGTGTGTGTGTAGGAGTGGCTGTGTGGTAAGTAGCTTGCTTACCAACCACACGGTCCCGGGTTCAGTCCCACTGCGTGACACTTTGGGCAAGTGTCTTCTACTATAGCTTCAAGCCAACCAAAGCTTTGTGAGTGGATTTGGTAGATGGAAGCTAACAGAAGCCTGTCATATATATATATATATATATATATATATAGATATATAAAATATAATATAAATAATATATGTATGTGTGTATGTGTATGTGTGAGTTTGAGAGTGTGTGTGAGTTTGAGAGTGTGTGTGAGTTTGAGAGTGTGTGCGTGCACACAAAAGTATATGTGTGTGTATGTGTGTGTGAATGTGTTTGAAATAAGAGGATTTTGAGTATTAGTAGATTAGTGCAATAATCCTTAATTACAGTATATAAAGATACAGAGCTTTGAATATAATTCCATACATGAACATACAATACATGCACACACACACACACACACAGATTTGCATATCTAAACATATAAGACAAAAAACATAAATGTATGTCTACCTACATAATTGCCACAATGCTCTCTATCAGTTAATTCAAGCTGTTACATAACTTCACATTTGTAAGATCAACTCTGGCTATGTACTTTCCAGTTTTCATGACGTTATCAGTTCTAATTAATTTACACTGAATGATGCCATTATCTCGAATACAACGCACTTTACCATCTGCTGGTCATAGTGGCAAGATTCTTTCACATCTGGGTATAATACCATCATATAGAAATCTGATATGTGTGTATGTATGTGTGCATGTGTGCTTCCATCATCATCTCTTTTTTTTCAATACTCATTTTCTATACAAGCATAAGTCAAAGGGGTTCTTATGATCTCAATTAGTTTTTATTCAGTCTTATTACCTTCCTAGATGAGTTAAAGGATCAATCATGTCACAACCATATATTTTATTTCTGATTTTGTTTCAATAGCTGGATGTCCTTCTTATCACTGACCACTTGTACTAGGTGTTCTTTATTATGGCATCAGCACTAAAATGGTTATCATGTCCTCCTCCTTACAATCATCATCATTACTTAATGTCTGTTTCAATGTTGGTATGGGTTGGACAATTCAACAGGAGCTGGCAAACCAGAGGACTGCATCAGGGTCTGATATCTGCTTTGACATGTTTTTTTACAACTGGATGCCCTTCCTAACATTAACTATTCTATAGAATGCACAGGGTGCTTTTTTATGTGGCACTGGCACTAGTGAGGTCATCAAGTCACTCACAATACATGACCCCTCAAATGAGTTTTCGCGGGAGTAGTATTGAGGGAGATGGCTTTATGCTAGGTGACAGGAAATTAAAGTATGATTGGGGAGAGGAACAGATGTTTCGCTGTAGGGAAAATACTTGGTAACCCCAGTTAGAAGAGAAAAAGGATGGCAGTGAAGATGTGTCAAGGAATACCTTCAAGTTATAAGACTAAAATGTCCTCTCAAGCCCATGCTGTCTTCATTTATCCATTGGGTGTGTTTTTTTATATTCAGACACTAACAGCAGAGACGTTGACATGTTTTCAACAAGACTAAAAAGTATTCTTCATCCCATGTTGTTTCTTCTTGTTCACCAGCCACGTTTTAGAATGTACTAGGTGCATCTTATCGTGGCACTAGTGCAGTTACTTGGTAAGAATAAAGAGTTCTCTTTACTCAAGGTAATGTAATATCATCATCATCTTCATTTAACATCTGCTTTCCATGCTGGCATTGGTGGGATGGCTTGACTGGAGTTGGTAAGATCAAGGTCAACACCAGGCTCCATTGTCTGCTTTGGCATGGTTTCTATGGTTGGATGCCCTTCCTAATGCCACCCACTTCACAGAGTATACTGAGGGATTTTTATGTGGCACCAACACCAGTACTTTTAACATGGCACCAGCACAAGTGCTTTTTATGTGGCACCAGTAACACTGCTTTTTATGTAGCATCAGCACTGGTATCAATTTTGCTGTAGTGGACAGGTCTTCTTGAGTACAAAAAAGCACCAGATATCTCGGTCTTTTGTCATTTCCTTTGTAAGGCTTAGTGTCTTGAGATTGGTCTTCAAGTCTTTGTCCCATGTCTTCCTGAGTCTTCCTCTTCCACATATTCCATCCACTTTAAGTGATTGGTACTTCTGTATGTAGCTGTCTACATCCATATGCATCACGTGACCAAACCAGTGCAGTCTTCTCTCTTGCACACTCCATCTAATTCCACTTATACCCAACTTTTCTATCAGTGCACTTGCACTCTGTCACACATTGCACATCCAGCAGAGATAAACAGGCAAGGAAATGATAACAGAAGAACCAGGATAGGTAGGTGAAGGGAGCAAGAGTATGATGATTAAAACAGAGTTATCAGGGTGAGAGGGTGGCTTAGCGAGGGAAAGAGAGTGATGGGTAGCAATAGGATGTCAATAACAAGTTGCTTAAAGTGGAGAGAAGGAGTAATGACTGGTACGTGGGATGCTGTATAAGATAGATATGCATAATTGCTACAGCATTCTCAATAGTTCAACATGTATTTCTGTGTGTGTGTGTTAGAGAGAGAGAGAGAGAGCATGCATGTGCGTGTGTGTACATGTGTCATATGTGTGTGCATGTGTTCACATGTGTTGTGTGTGTGTTTGTGTGCTGCAGTTTTTCTCCCAAGTATTAGTGTAGAAATCTTGTGTCTTCTATGAAGCCACTCAGTTAAATATTGCAGACTTGAAGTCGTAATTCTAGCTGTTACTAAGTGTTCTTTGGCTTCATGTGTCTTCCCTATGATTTGTGGTACAAATTCAATCTAGTTGTTAGAGCATAAGGCAAAAAGCCTCACAATATTTATTCTAGATATATGTATTCTGAGTTCAAATCCTGCCAAAATCAACTTTGCTTTCTATTCTTTCAGGGTTGCTAAATATCTCCATAGTGGTGGTGGTTTGGTGAGATTGTCAGAGTGTTGGGCGAGATGTCTAATAGTAAATGTACAATAGTGACTCTCCAGACACTAATGATCCAGAACCTCTTATAATCAGCACTAATTTACAAGCAAGAACTTCAAAATTCTCATGGCTGCCAGACTAGTTTACTGGGCAGTCCTGTTTCACAATACCCTTCACAGTTGTTGTTGGCACTCCGTCGCTTACGACATCGAGGGTTCCAGTTGATCCGATCAACGGAACAGCCTGCTTGTGAAATTAACGTGCAAGTGGCTGAGCACTCCACAGACACGTGTACCCTTAACGTAGTCCTCGGGGATATTCAGCGTGACACAGTGTGACAAGGCTGACCCTTTGAAATACAGGCACAACAGAAACAAGAAGTAAGAGTGAGAGAAAGTTGTGGTGAAAGAGTACAGCAGGGTTCGCCACCATCCCCTGCTGGAGCCTCGTGGAACATTAGGTATTTTCGCTCAATAAACACTCACAACGCCTGGTCTGAGAATCGAACCGCGATCCTATGACCGCGAGTCTGCTGCCCTAACCACTGGGCCATTGCGCCTCCACACACCTTTCACAGTACAGTATTAACAACATTGTATCATTTATATTTATGTACAGTTACCTGTATTTCAATTAATTATTCAAGTCTTTTAACCTTTTAGTCTTTTACTTGTTTCAGTCATTTTGACTGCAGCCATGCTGGAGCACTGCCTTAAAGGGTTTTAGTCAAAGAAATCGACTCCAGGACTTACTCTTTGTAAACAAAGTATTTATTCTATCGGTCTCTTTTGCCAAACCACTAAGTTACAAGGACATAAACACACCAACATCAGTTGTCAAGTGGTGGTAGGGGGACAAACACAGACACAAAGACACACACACACACACACACACACACACACACACACACACACACATATACGACAGGCTTCTTTCATTTTCTGTTTACCATATCCACTCACAAGGCTTTGGTCGACCTGAAGCTATAGTAGAAGACATTTGCCCAACATATCATGCAGTGGGACTGAACCTATAACCATGTGGTTGGGAAGCAAGCTCCTTACTACACAATTAATTTAGAGTGTATTGACCAAAGTGATGACCTCTGGTTCAGAAAACTCGGTCTTCTGGAAAGGCTTTGGAACTTAAGGTCCCAGAAAATTGATGTACCTGTATTTGTTTCAACTCTTAGTGATCTGAGTGGTTAGGTGGTAGACTTAATCTGTTACCCAGTTTAACACCACCACCTTGTCCTTGAGGCCAGGTCTTGAGCTTGAGTGTAACTTTCTCCCTTTTTCCTATCAGACTTAAAAGCCCTAAAAAAAATAAATGGGTAGGAGAGCTGCTCTTCCCACTTCCCTGACTAAAAAGTTAAAAGAAAAAAAGAAAAGAACAATAAAATAGAATGAAATCTAACAACCTGTCACAGCATAGGTGAAGAAATACATAAAATCTTAGGAATAAAAGCAACAACAAAAATGAGAAAATGAAAAACAAAACAAGAGTACAATTTGATTAATTTTAAGTTGAAAGGTATGGGTTCAACACTTCAGACTTCAGTCCTTTGTTAAAAGGTAGAAGAGAAGAAAAGGATAAGAAATTCCATGATTTATGACTCACTGCTATATGTACGCACACACACACACATACACACACACATGTACATCCATACACCCATATGCGTGCACATAAACACACACACACAGATGCACACACTCTCGTACACATACACACAGACATGCATACACCAATATGCACACCACTCACATTCACACATATACATATACATGCATACATACATATATACATACATACATACATGCATACATACACATACATAATGCATACACACACATTAACACACACCCATCACATCACACAAAATCATACCACACACACACACACACACACAACAAAATATATGAAAAAACTGATTCCTTGGAATACAGCTGGAAGTGTAATTTCTCATGAATTTATTAAGAAATATATTTCAGTGTTTTTTTAAACTGTCAGATTAGGGTCAAGCTTGGATATAACGGACTGGCCAAAATACTATGATTACTGTGTCATGGCCACACAAGTATCTGAAAGATGATAATTTTAAGATTACAATCTATTACATTTGCCAATTATTATTCATTAGGCTCACTTTGACTCACGCATATTTACTAATGCTAATGAGACTAAATATGTAATTTAGGTTATAGAGAACATTTGTGAAGATGCTTGTGTGTATGTGTGTATGTGTGTGTGTGTGCATACATTACTGATTGTGCTTGTGTGCGTGTGTGAGCATATTTATAAGTCTGTGTATGTATGTATGTCTACTAGTGATTGTGCTTGTGTGTATGTGTCAGTAAGTGTAAGAGTGAGTGAGTTTACTCAATACATGGTACAGAATATGGCACAATTTTGTACAGCATTCCTAGATTTCTGGAAGTGGATAAGAGGGCTGTACTCTTTGATTCTTGAAAAGAATCAAGAATAAAAGTCATATTTGGTGTCACTTTCTTCTTTTTCAGCTATTTCTTCTGGTGGTTCCTATTTAGTTAGATAATTTAGGAGTTAGTTATAGGTTTAATTATAGAATTAATTTACCAATACTGTTTTTTTTTACATGGGGTAAATGTGTTTCTTTGTTGTAGTTTAATTAATAATGTTAGTGTTTAATCCTTCCTAGAATTTAGATTGAGTGAATGCGGTGATATCTAAGATATGTTTGTTCCCAAATGACACTTGTTTTAGTGCTGTTGACACCACCTGATTAAATGGTACTGCCCAGGTATCGAAACCATAATGATATCTGTGGGGCAGCTGATAATGGAGGTCTGTTGGATTGTTGGTATGGCTGTTATTGTATGTGTAGAATAGTTTTATAAGACATCCATTTGCTATATATATATATATATATATATATATATATATATATATATATATATATATATACCATCTAGCAGCTGGGGTTGACTTGAATGCAAATAAAAATCCAAATTTAGGAAATGGATTAGGGGAAATCCAGGCCTCCTATGTTTCATAGTTATCAGAACCTCAGAAGTAGTAATTACCCAACTGAGGGGTAATCTGCTAGCTACTCTTTGGACCAAAGATACTTTAATTAAATGAAGATTACATTGTTGTCAAGAGATCCCATGTTAATTTGCAAGAGATTTGACCAAATGTGTGTGTGTGTGTGTGTGTGTGTGTGTGTGTGTGTGTGTGTGTGTGGTGACAGAAGCAGTATCAATACCAAAGAGCAATCTTTATATCCAACTTAACATGGATGTTTTGTCAGAACACTTAATAGTGCATCATTTAATCTAGAGACGACCTCTCATATGGACTTGTGGTGCATAAAAACACTCATATTTATAGAACTGACAAATGCAAACTGTCTGCTACAGTTGCTGGAACTGCCAGATTACATGGTTTCACCCTGTTTTGGATCCCTCAGTGGCAGATGTCTTCTAGCAATACAACAGCCAAATCTCCCTGTCATCAGTAGACAGCATTTCAGTGTCTTTTCAGGCTCTCATGTTGCAATTAGCCATCAGGCTTTTTGAAAAACAATAGCAACAGAAACAGTATTTAATGCCAAAAAGTGGTCTTTATTTTCAACTTAACGTATTCTAACAAAACATCCTCTTCTTAACCACACACACACACACACACACCACAATCACACAACAACAACAACAACAACAACAATTACAACAACATGTTTGCAACCCAATGTGAAACTCATCAGGGTAATTGCCCTACTTTTTTTTTTTATATTAGTCATGTTATATATTTTGGTTGGCTTGTATTGACATGAATAAGTCCATTCTTTTGGGTATGACCATCGTTTTCATTGGTCAGTCTTTTAAAGGTTATTTTATCACTTGTGGCTGTTGTCACTTCATTTGCTGTGGTCAGCTTTGTTGTTATATCCGGGATCCGGATTGTCATTTGTGATTTTTTTAATTAATGTCTTATACTTTTATCATTGTTACATTGTCATATATATATATATATATATATATATATATATATATATATATATATATATATATATAGATATAGATATATGTATATATACACACATAACATACAAACACATATACATACAAATATATTCATATATATGTATATGTATCCCTCTCTCTCTCTCTCTCTCTCTCTCTCTCTCTCTATATATATATATATATATATATATATATATATATATACATACATACATACATACATACAGGATACTGAAGACAGAGACAAGGTGTCTACTACTCACATATCCCCACCGTCTGGTAATAGGTCTCTGTTGTTGTCATTCCAAATTCCTGTTGCTGACAATGGTGATGATGATGGGGACGAGGACAACAGCAATGATTATGACGACATGGGTGCAGTTGTTAATAACAGAAATTGTGACGCCAGGTAATGACGACACTGACGAAGAGGCTGATGATGACGACTATGATGACAAAGCTGATAAAGATGTTATCAAGTGCACTGCACATTACTGACAATCTAATCCCAAACATTCTTTCATGAAATATTTCAGAGTCAGGTTTCTTCAGTTTGGTAACAAATTGACTCTGTCCTTTGTTACACTATAATCCTCTATCCTTTACGGTTTTTATTTTTACATTCATTGGACTGCGGCCATGCTACAGCATAGTCTCAAAGGGTTTAGTCAAGCAAATAAGCTCCAATATCAATTTCTTTTAAAAGGTTTTTGGTACTTATTCTATAGGCCTCATTGTCTCTTTTGTTGAACCACTAAGTTACATAAAAAAAAGTTATTTTCTTGAGTCATACAGATTCGTAAGGGCCAGTTTCCTGGTTTCATGGTGTATATGTTCCCCATCTGGACGGGACACCGGTCCATTGCAGCCAAGAACTGATGCAGCCTACTTGTGCAGGAAAGGTAATGTCACCTTCCACCCACAAGATTTTGCCAGTGGAATTAGTTTTGGTAGGAAAAAATAAAGTTGAATAGAGGCGCAGGTGTGGCTGTGTGGTAAGAAGCATGCTTCCCAACCACATGGTTCCAGGTTCAGTCCCACTGCGTGGCACCTTGAGCAAGTGTCTTCTACAATAGGCTTGGGCTGACCAAAGCCTTATAAATGGATTTGGTAGATGGAAACTGAAAGAAGCCCGTTGTATATCATCATCCTCATCATCATCATTTTACATCCATTGAACGGTTTGACTGAACTGGCATGCTGGAAGGCTGCGCCAGTTTGATTTGGCATAGATTTCTATGGCAGGATGCCCTTTCTAATGCCAACTACTCCATGAGTGTATTGGGTGTTTTTACGTGCCACCAGCACAGGTGCCATTTGCGCGACATTGGTATCTACCATGACTGTAATTTTGCTCAGTTTGATGAGTCTTCTTCTCAAGCATGACATGATGCCAAAGGTCTCAGCCACTTTTCCTCTGTCAGGCCCACCACTCGAAAACAACTCAGCCACTTTGCCTCCATGAGGCCTAGCATTCAAAGGTTCATATATATATATATACACATATAGTTAATAAAGCATATATGTCTATTTATCCCCCCACTACTGATGTTGGTGTGTTTGCATCCCTGTAACTTAGTGGTTCAGCAAAGAGACCAATAGAATAAGTAACTAGTTTAAAAACTATTTATGCACACATATATTTATATACAGGTATATATATATATATTTATAGATAAATAGATAGATAGATAAGCAGACAGATATATATGTTTATGTGTATGTATGCATAAAACATTTGCTATGGGGTAGAGTTACTGAAACCATTAAAAACCACATACTTTTGCTTTAGTATGTGTACCTGCATTAAAATGCAGGTACAAGGCAGGGCAGCATGTTGGTGTAATCATTTGCATACCAGTCAAATTACCGAGAGGTATTTCATCTGTCTTTACATTCTGAGTTCAAATTCTGCCAGGGGTGACTTTACCTTCCATTCTTTCGGGGTCGATAGAATAGTTACCAGCTGAATGCTGGGATTGATGTAAGTGACTTATCTTCTAACCCGAAATTGCTGGCCTTGTGCCAAAATTTGAGACCATTATAGGTACAAGGTCAGACAATTAATGGTATGAGATGCAATTGATTTAATAGACCCCAGTATTTAACCAGCATTCTTATTTGGCAAACCCAAGGCCATACTGACCTTTATTCATACGTTTATGATCGAGCTGCACCATTTATATGCAATTATATTATAATACTAAACATAACTTATACATAATTATATACGAAAATGTAAGATAATTCTGGCTAACTCCAAATACCGTGTTTATGATCAATTCATGAATATCAACAAATTGCTAGCTTATTGCTTCATCAGAAAGCCTCATTGCAGGTGATTTACAATTTCTTCTCGCCTGTCTCCATGGCAACAGGGAAAATTTATGATCTCCCTGATAGCAGTAATGTCTGCTAGCATTAAAGTGAAGAATGTATTCGAATTTGCTAATTGTGATATGTAGAGGAATCAATTACCAGAAAATAGTTGGCGATAATTTTGGTAAAAGATGAACACACACGCACACATTAAAAAATATGAAATCATGCACATATTTGCACACATAAATATTATTATACATTTATACCCACATATGGTCATATGCTTATGTGTGTGTGTGTATGTGTGTGTGTGTATATATAGATAGATGGATAGAGAGATATGTGTGTGTGTGGGTATGTGTGTATGTGCATGCTTGTATGTATATAAGTATATATATATATATATATATATATATATATATATATATATATATATATATATATATATATATATATGTATGTATATATGTGTATGTATGTATGTATGTATGTATGTATGTATTACGTATGTATGTATGCATCTAGGTATGTATATATACATACATATACACACACACACACACATATGTATGCGTATATATATATATATATATATATATATATATATATGCTTTAACGTGATGCATATTACCAGAATTTTCAGCTCAGATCAGAAATTCTGTTAAAATTCTCACACCTACACTACCACCCCCTTTTCTTCCCTTTTCTATCCCTCTCTCTCTCTCTCTCTCTCTCTCTCTTTTCTCACTCTTTCTCTCTCTCTCTCTCAACCTTCCACCCTCATCTCTCCTCTTCTCTCTTCCCTCCCCCACCCTCTTTCTTCCTTTACCCTCTCTCTCTCTGTAAATATTCTACCCCTTCTGGCTACAACCTCTCCTACATCTAATTGAAGACTTAAATGGGCTCTGATCCTATATAAAGGGCAAATTCCATCAATTCGTTCATATTTTGATATGTCTTAACTGAGGAAGGTTTTGCGTAAGAGATGAGATTACCTTTGTATCCATTGTGCAATTATCTGAAATAGATGCATTTAATTGCATTCAAAATACCATTTCTCGGTTTGACTTCATGCTCTCTCTCTCTCTCTCTCTCTCTCTCTCTCTCTCTCTATATATATATATATATATATATATATATATATATATATATATGTATGTATCTATAGATAAAAGTGTATATATATGTTTATATAAAAGTAAATTTCCAAACATGGTTAAAAGAGATGTCTAATCTTAGTGGAGCCCATGCTCACTCTTATCAGTTAACAATACTGGCTAACCTCAGTGAATGTAGATGAACTCCAGTTACTTAAATTTACTATACTTGGTTAATTCCTACTTTGGTAAATCCCAAATCCTTCTTTGTCAGGATTTCCTACTTGATGACCTAATAAAAGAATAACTGTATATACGCAGTGAGTGGAAATTTGCTAAGAAGTGAGTGGACAGCAGGGGAAATCACCAGAGGAAGAACTCTTGTCAAACAAGTGCTTTGGCCAATTACTTCCTGACACTCCAAGGGAGCCAGGCTCATCTTGGTAGTGACTCATGTGTGTGTGTGTGCATAAAGAATTTTGAATTTTGAAAGGGCTTTTATTTTTGGACTGAGGTCAAACAGTCAAATCCATTCGAACATGTGGTCAGTCTTTAGCTACACTGACAGAACATAGGGAGAGGTATTGTCAGATAGAGAGAGAGGAAACCAAAGACAAGAACCATCATGCATTTTTAACATTTGGAAGTTATTTTTAACAGGACGGAAAATGTGGTCAGAATAGAGCTATCTTCAATAATCTAAGTAATGCCATCTTCATACTGCATTTGATGTCCTCATCAAATGGAATTGGTAGTTATGCACTACATATGTTTCAAAAGGCACATTAAAAGCTTATTGTCACCAAGTGCTTGCCACCTATCACCTCGAAATCCTTTGCTGTAATGAATTTGCCAAGAAAAAAAAAATGGAAGAATATTTGAACATTTCAACAGTCAAAAGAGAATTGGAAATACAAATTGGTTGCACACCCATTCTATCAGATGAAAAAGAACACTGAATAATTATGTGGCACTTTAAAGCAACATAATATGTATTTGGTGCTCATGTAGTACACAACTACCTATTCCAGTCCTTTTGTTCACAGACTTAATTATTGCATAATAAGCAACCTTTGTTGTTATATACTGGAGTTGTATAGTAGCAGTCATCTTATCAGAATTTATGTCTAATTTTAGTATGGGACAATATGTATGGATACTTTGATTAGTAAATTTTATTGATTGATTATCATCTCCTTTGTGTTGTCTATACAAGCCTTGTCTATGCTAGAAGCTAACAAAATGTTTTTACTTTCTGAATATTGTGTGTGCGTGTGTGTGTGTGCATGTGCATGTGTATGCGTGTATCATCTACATTATATGATAGTTGTGAATGAATGTTACCATTATGCAAGCAGTGTCCTCAATTTCTAATCTGACACGAAAATGTCTTGCCATAGAGAAATATTAGCTTACTTGGAAACGAGTAAATGTCTGTGACAGTGAGGCATCTGGCCATAGATAATCTGCCTCACCAAATTCTGTCTGATCCATGTGAGCATGGAAAAGGGCATTAAAACGACGATGATGGTAGCTTTAAAATTCTGAAGTGTATCTGTAACATACCATTGTTCCATGACACATAAATCAAGAGCCACTGGATTAGGTAATAAAACAGTCGACATGTTGCTACTTGCTTCAGTTGTTCAGATGTTTTGTTTCTTTAAATACAATCAACACTATCTGGTGGGGTTACAGCAGAGACATGACAAAAAGTTAAATGCTACTAATTCCACAAAATCTCAAAGCTATGAGATAACCGATATTTAATTCAAAAGAATATGAATACATAAGTATTTACATTTGATAGAATAATCTGAACATTGAAGGGTTAAAGGATTTAGTCTTGGCATGGGTTAACGCTTTTTGAGAAGCAGGCCACACGAGACATGGTTAATCATTAAGTGAACTACACTACTAAAGAATTCAAGGTGGTTTCTTTTGTTAAGCATGCTATGCAGAAATTCCTACATGCAACATGTTGTTCATGAGTGGTTTAGTCAAAAAATTCAATGAGAACTTATATTTTAAGTATGGTATTTATTTGATCAGCCTCTAGTGCCAAACTACTAAATAACAGGGATGAAGACAAACCAACACTGGTTATCAAATAATGTAAGAACAACCATAAACACACATATATATCTTTTCTTTTTCTTTTTTTGTTTCAGTCATTAGACTGCAGCAATGATGGGGCACCACCTGGAAGTATTTTAGTCAAACGAATCAACCCCAATACTTATTTTTGTTTTAAGCTAGTTATTTATTCTGTCGGTCTGTTTTTCCAAACTGCCAGGATATGGGGATGTAAACATACTAACACTTGTTATCCGGCAATGGTGGTGGACAAACACAGACACAAAGACACTAGCATGCACATATGTACACACATATATACAGTCTACCAAATTTAGTCACAAGGCTTTGGTCAGCCTGAGCCTATAGTAGAAGGCACTTGCCCAAGATCCCACAAAGTGGGACTGAACCCAAAACCATGTGGTTTAGAAGCAAGCTTCTTACCACACGGCCACACCTGAACCTATACACACACACACACACACACGATGGGCTTTCACACAGTTTCCTTCTACCAATTCCCTCAAATTACCCCACAAACAAGGCATTAGTTGACTTGGAGCTATAGTGAAAGACACTTGCCCAAGGTGCTGTACAGTGGGACTGAAACCCCAAATCACACAGTTTCAAAGAAAGATTCTTAAACACACATTTCTGTCTGCACTCAAAAGTTTTCTGTGCTACCAAAAACCAAATGAGACGATCTTGCTTTGAAAATCTCTTTGATTATAGATCGTCTGTTCACTCAATGTTGACCTTGGGTTAAAACATCTGTAACAACGATTACTACCATAACATGCTTGTAATGGAAATAAGATGCTTCTGGAGAGAAGCTGTGGGTTTGTGTTACATTTACAAATGCTAGTTATATTTAAGGATAATAGCTGGTTACCAAGAGGTGAATGCTGAAATGAATAAATGTATGTGTGTGTGTGTGTGTGTGTGCGTGCATATGTAAATGAATGCACACTCATATATGTATATATCTAGTTCTCTGAACACAAATGTGATTTCATGACATGTATTGACATGTTAAGTATAACTAACACATAAATCAATATATACATTAAACAGTAGTACTCCCACAGCACCTGTAACACCTGCAACACACTCATGTGTGTGTGTGTTCGTGTGTGTGTGTGTGTGTATGAATGTGCATGCCTATGTACATGTGTGTATGTGCATACATATGTACATTTCATCATCATCATCGTTTAACGTCCGCTTTCCTTGCTAGCATGGGTTGGACGATTTGACTGAGGACTGGTGCAACCGGATGGCTACACCAGGCTCCAATCTAATTTGGCAGAGTTTCTACAGCTGGATGCCCTTCCTAACGCCAACCACTCAGAGAGTGTAGTGAGTGCTTTTACGTGTCACCCGCACGAAAATGGCCACGCTCGAAATGGTGTCTTTTATGTGCCACCCGCACAAAAGCCAGTCCAGGGGCACTGGCAACGATCTCGCTCGAAAACCCTACAAGGCCAGTCAGGCGGTACTGGCAATGGTCACGCTCAGGATGGTACATCTTATGTGCCACCCGCACAAGAGCCAGTCCAGGGGCACTGGCAACGATCTCACTTGGCTTGCCGGGTCTTCTCACGCACAGCACATTTCCAAAGGTCTCGGTCAGTAGTCATCGCCTCGGTGAGGCCCAATGTTCGAAGGTCTTGCCTCACCACCTCAGCCCAGGTCTTCCTGGGCCTACCTCTTCCATGGGTTCCCTCAACTGTTAGGGAGTGGCACTTTTTCACGCAGCTATCCTCATTCATTCTCACCACATGTCCAAACCAGCGCAATCGTCTCTCTTGCACACCACTACTGACGCTTCTTATGTTCAGCTTTTCTCTCAAGATACTTACACTCTGACGGGTATGCACATTTACATTACACATCCAGCAGAGCATACTGGCTTCATTCCTTGCGAGCTTACGCATGTCCTCAGCAGTCGCAGCCCATGTTTCACTGCCATGTAGCATGGCTGTTCGTACACATGCGTCATACAGTCTGCCTTTTACCCTGAGTGAGAGTCCCTTTGTCGCCAGCAGAGGTAAGAGCTCTCTAAACTTGGCCCAGGCTATTCTTATTGTAGCAGTTACACTTTCAGCGCACCCACCCCCACTACTAACTTGGTCACCCAGATAGCGGAAGCTATCAACTACCTCTAGTTTTTCTCCCATATATATATATATATATAGAGAGAGAGAGAGAGAGAAAGACAGAGACAGACAGACAGAGGGAGAGAGTGAGGTGGGGAGGAGAGACAGATATATATAGATATAAATGTAGATATGCACAGACATGACAGAAGTAAATAGACGCCATTATAATCATTAAAATTTATTCAAATCTGAAATTCTAGATTCAAATTATTTATTAATTGTTATAATGTGAATATTTAATATTTTGTAGGCATGCCCTTTGCATCTTTCAATGCAAGGACCCTATTAGGCATGCTACTGATCAGATGACGAATATTCTCTTGCAGAATTTCTTGCCAAGTTTCATGCAGTAATCTCAAAAGATCTGGCTCTTTGAAGATGCTTTCTTGTTCTTTTTATGAAGTTTTCTGTTCATTATGTCTCAGAGTTGTTCAACAGTGGTGACTGGCTTGACCATGGAAGCTTTCTAATGCCATTCTCATTCAACAAATCTTGGGTCATTTTAGCTGTGTGACAAGGAGCCCCATTTTCCGTAAATAAAGTGTCTTCTTTAATCAGTCTACCTCTGGAGAAGATTAGGAGTCCTTTCTGCAGTATGAAGTTTATGTTTCCCTCACACTTCACCAGCTCTAATCAACCATTGCTCTAAATTGCTCCCCAGACTATCACAGAAAAGCTGCCATATTTCATCGTTAGCTGCAATTTTTTCACATCAAATTCTTGATCACAGAGTCTCCAGACTAATGCTTGATGACTGTCAAAACATACAGTAATCTGAACTTAGTGGAGAATATGCTAGTGGCCTCTCCACCATCTCATTGGCCTAGTCTTTTCTCCACTTGATATTGGCTAGTCAAAGAAGTGGCTCCCTTCTTGCTGCTCTGCCAGAGTAACCAAGTTTGTGGAGATACCTGACAGCTGTTCTGGGACTGATATCAACTTGTTCTGCTATGTCAGAGGCCTTGCAATAAAGATTATCCTTCACACTTCTCTTAGCAAAGTGAAGGGTCCTGTTAGAGGGCCCTGGTTGATCTGGGCGAGGTCATGTGAACTCCTTCCCCTCTCTGGTGAATTGCACAATCACTATTAACTGTAGAAGGTGGGATTCCAAGGTTTTCTGTGATTTTACACTGACTTTGTCCACCTTCAGATTGACCCACAATACAGCCTCTTTGAAATTCAGGGAGTTCCAAGGGATATCCTGCTTAAGGGGGTATCTTATCTTTCATTCCTCTAAACACCTTGAAAATCTGGATAAGTTCTGTAGTAGATGTGAGGCAGACTTTATACTATGTCAGTGTTTAATTACATTATTCAATGTGCCTTAGCCTGGCTGTGTGATTTCAGGGATATTTGGTTATCATTTCTAGCAAGTCAACTGGACATGTATAACAGTGTTTTTCCACAAATACCTCCCTAAAACACTTGGATGCTTATTACCATCCCTCCCCCAAATTCTACCCTTATGGCAGAATTTGGGGAAGTAGAGAATAAAGGTAGTGGTTGTAATTGAATTTAAAATATAAAGAAGCTTTTTTTTGTAATTATAGAGGCATAATCATCATTTAACGTCCTCTTTCCATGCTAGCATAGGTTGGACGATTTGACTGAGGACTGGCAAGCCAGAAGGCTGCACCAGGCTCCAATCTGATCTGGCAGAGTTTCTACAGCTGGATGCCCTTCCTAACACCAACCACTCCAAGAGTGTAGTGGGTGCTTTTACGTGCCACCGGCACGAAGGCCAGTCACACGGTGCTGGCAACGGCCACGCTCAACATGGTGTTTTTTACGTGCCACCTGCATGTTTTTATTAATATTAATAAAAAAGACTAATTATGATTGCTTACATTATTTAATATGATTAAAATAAGAATAACTAAAATAGCATACGACAGGGTGCTAAAAAGTTCCTGGCTTTGAGTAAAAAAAATACAGGAGGATCAGTTAATTATGATTTGATTCTACATATCCCCTTCTCAGATTCATACACTTATTGCACCAATCCTTCAGTTATCCTAAACCTTGTAAAAGAACCCGGAAGTTTGGACCTTCAGCCAGGCCTTTCACGATATCCTTAAATCCAAGAACTTTTCTCTCATATGTTGCTTATTAATATAATCCTTGTGGCTGATGACTAGAAACATGTTTTGCAATATTTGGTTCTAAATTTAACAAAAAGTTATAAATCCTCACATTGCACTACTTCTGTTTCTTCCCTATTCTTGGTCAAAATTTGATTTACTGTTCTAAAAGTTTTTTTCTTCCACCAGAGAGAGGATCGAAGAAGCAATAATAAATAGCCTGGCTTCACTCCACAAATGTAGGACACTCGAGACCACATTGCAATCATTATTATGCACAAGTTTTGATTATGTTATATATTAATGAATATTTCTTAGATATCTGAAATATGTACCTCAGTAAGTGTTATTTCCCATTTGCATCTGTCTATAAATAAAAGGAAATGACTGCTATTCCTTTCAAACTTTGCTTTTGTGATCGGGACATGAATATTTTGAAACTGACCTATTTTCCATTACATTTCAAAGAGATTCAACACTGAGTTGCTGAAGCAGAAATATCATAACACTAAATATTCTGCTCAGTACCACAGACTTGCTTGACCATACCCATTTGAGCATGTCCCTTAGTGGTTGACAATATGGGTATCTCTGATCATGTGCAGGAGCAGTGTGGGGAGCATCATAACCATGTGTTGAGAGGGATTCTTTGGAGTTTGAATGAATGTAACAAAAGCAAAGTTTGAAGGAAATATTAGCCATTTTCATATTTTCTAGGGGCAAGCAAATAGGAAATAACAGTTGTTACCCAAGGACAAAAATCGTGTTACAATGAGAAACAGGACCTAAAATAGCTTACTAATTTGTTACTGGACTTGGTAACTCTGCCAAATAACGTTAGTCAGATAAACAGATTTGCATATTTGCTAGATAAAAAAAAAACATTTTTATTATATAAAATGTGTGTCTGTATTAGTTTAACTAAGATGTTCAGTAACTCAGCTAAATCAAAAGCTTCATATGTTAATTGCAATTAAAAATAGATCAATATAATACTTTTATCCTTGAGCTTAATCCAACTGTTACTCTCTTTTTTACTTTGTCTATTTCCTGAAAAAGATAATCCTTGTTAATCCCCGCTGGAAATTATCCAGTCTGTTAACATTTTTTGTTTTTTTTTGTTCATTAGAAGCAAAGAAATGAAACAATAGAAAAAAAAAAAAGATAATTTTTAAGTTGACTGTTTTCTGCATGAAAACATTTGTGTTTCATAATATACAGAAGTGGTGTTGTTTAGCCCCGAGTCAGCTCTGATTCTGTAAAACCTTTGTTCAATATTGTTCAAAATATGATCGCCCTATCTTTTGTTATTACTTTTTTTCTTTTATTTATTCCAGTCACTGGACTGCAGCCATGCTGGGGCACTGCTTCGGAAGGTTTAATCAAATAAATCAACCCCAGGACTTATTTTCGAATCTAGTACTTACTTATTCTGCTGGTCTTTTTTGCAAAGCCACTATGACACAAGGACATAAACAAACTGTCTATTGTCAAGCAGTGGTGCAGAACAAACACATACACACATATCCATATATACAGACATCTACATAAACATATCCTTTTCAAGTGATGCCAAACATTTTACTTTTCCATTTTTATTTTAATCTACCTGCCTCTGACGGGCAGTTTCATCATTACACTTTCAATTGTTCAAGCTGGAGTTTTAGTGATAAACTTAACTGAGCACTCTTAGTAACGTATCTATTACTTTATGTTAGTCGACAAAAACTCATTACATATTCTGTACGCAGACATCTCAAATGTGAAAAGACATCCTGCATTTCATTTGGGCGGTCAACGGTCATCCTGAACGAGGTTGGTCTTCAAACAATAAGTGACCATTCCTAAAGCACAGAAACCACTCATAAACTTGTGTTTTGCTCATGGCAGCATCCTTGTAAGCTGTTTGAAGCATGACAACTGTTTCAGCTGCTGTTTTCCCCAGTAGAAAACAGAAATACACTGTTCCTTCATTTTAGCCTTTGCAAAAATCGACAAACAGGGAAGGATTGCAAAGCAAAGACACACCATGTGACAGTACAACTACAGTCGATGCCACTAGTCGGCAGACTGATGCCTGAGGGTTGCATCAAATGGTTTCTAGCGATGGAAACCTGAACAACAACAGGTTTTCCCACAGAGAATGTTTCTGGTTACTTTTGGGTAGAGATATACATACACACATATGCATATATATATATATATATATATATATATATATATATATATATATATATATATATATGCTACAGGCTTGTTTCAGTTTCCATCAATAACATCTACTCACAAGGCTTTAGTTGGCCCAGGAGAGACACACCCAAAGTGCTACATGTTGGGACTGAACCCAAGACCACATGGTTGGGTAGCAAGCTTCTTAACCACACTGCTATGCCTACATCAACCCTTTAGCATTTAAACCAGCTATATCTAGCCAAAATATTCTACCTGTTTTGTGTCCGAACAGGCTAGATGTGGTTTCTCACACCCCACCTACAATGTCACTCTAAAAGTTACATCATCAAAATTTCATAACTACTATATTTTTGCATGATTAATTCAAAACAATGTGTATAAACAAGCATTACTTTTGAAAGAGTAATGTGAATGCTAAATGGTTAATTGAATAAACAATAAAGATCAATTACTTGAAAGTGACCTCAGATGGTCAAATGAATATGAAATTTGATTGCCAGAAGAAAACAATAGATTAAATCATTTCTTAAAGAACTTGAACTGTGAATGTTCTAATGTCTCCAATAGTTACCAACTGAACCACTCCACTACTTAGTTTGCGTTTATTTAATAAACTACTGGACAACTTGAAATGTAAAGTTCATTATGTTTTCCATATGTATTAGTTCTATAGATGTCGGATAATCATTTGTCATTGTTCTCTATCTCTATCACCTTTCCTCAGAAGTTTTAAGTACGACAGTCTATATCTCAAGCACATTTAGCTGTTGACCACAAACTTCATTTCTTTTATATAATTTTCTTAATGTTATCAAGATAGATACAAATATTAGCTTATTTCAAGTACTGTCCAGATGACTGCACTGGAAATTCTAGAATAGCATTTTAAACCAATGAAAATGTCAGTGAAATCTCATCACAATTTGTGCAGCTTAGAAGAATGGATAGTCCACTTAAAATGGTTCCTGAAATGTCAAAGTGTTATCATTTAAACTATTACTGATGAAATTTTCCTTCAACAATCATATAGATGTCTTCTATTACCAAAAAATGGGTTTTTTTTTTCATTTGTATACATCTCATCAGTAAAATCTATAATCTAAAGAAGTAATATATTCACAGCAAGAGATACAACCATCACCCTTATTGGTCATTAAGCAAATTCATATTTTCAACCATCTTCCTTCAGTCTATTCCTTGAAGTTATCTAACTACCTTCTTTTGTGAGAGGGGGATAGTCAATTACATCAAACCCAGAACTTAACAGGTACTTGCTTTACTGACCCCAAAAGGATGAAAGGCAAAGATGACTTTGCCAGTACTTGAACTCAGAACATAAAACCAGGGGTGTTACTAAACATTTCTTCTAGTATGCTAATGGTTCTGCCAACTTGCCACTTTCACATGTGTTCCAATAATATAAAAACAATGTATGGCAAGGTAAGGTTTTGATGTCATGTAACCTGTGACTTGGAGATACTTGTGCGTCTCCAAGTCACAGTTTATCTAACAATGTTGATACCAACAACAAATTATTGAAAGATGACAATACAAACCAATTAAGTTACACAAGGTAAAACCTTACATATGTTGAATAAATTCAATGGAAAAAAAACCCCAAAAAAAACAAACATGCATGACATGAAGAAAGCAAAAAACAAAATATCATTTTATAAATGTCATTTTAAAATTTTTCTTTTTTTTGTATTCCTTTTTATTGTAGTTTTTTCTTTAAATTCAAACCAAGCTGCAACGAAGCCAAGAGAGGATAGAAAGAGGAAAGAGAAAATTTCAAAGATTGGCCTCTGGTTATTTCCATAACATTTTTCCAACTTACAGTTGAAATTCCTTATTTTTTTAAATATTTTTATATTTAACATCTTTTTTTAAACAATAAAAAAGTGAAAGATTATAACTTTTTAAATGTAATTTTAGCCCATTTCCAGTAATGCTAATATTCAAATATATAAGAGTGTTTCAATACATGATGTTAACTTTTTCGGTTTTGTTTACACTCTGATAGATTTGTAATGATCAATAGCAGAATTGAAAATTAGATAGAAATTAAAAAAAAAAAAAATTTAACAACCCATGATGTTTGAAAAAGAGTGACAGAGAGGGGGCAGGGACAAATAAAAACAATTTTGTTCCACATATACACATATAAATATATACATAAAATAAATGTATAAGGAGGTGGAGTGAAATCAGATTCCAAATATGACAAGAAAAAGCTCAAGATACTGAAGGGGAATCTTTTACTTTAATCATGCTTCTGGCCCCTTCTCTATACACACACACACAAATACATAAACCTATGTTTAGGTAGAGTAGAGACAGCTTTGCCTAATGATTAATTTTGTAAATATATTAACAAGCAGATGTTTAATAAACAGCAAGGCTGATTGTATACTTATTAAACATACACATGTAAATTTTATTTGCAAACATTATATATATATATATATATATATATATATATATATATATATATATATATATATGAAAGACATCCAAAAAAAGCTGTTGCTTGTGTTGCCAATGTCTCAGTCAAATGCTTCATTTATTTCATGAAGGTGATAAATAGATTCATTAGCCTGATGTTTAGTAATCAGAGGGTTATGAGCCCATTGTTGTTTGTGGGGTCAAGGATGAGAACTGAAATTGCAGCAACTGGGAATCACTAGCATTTGAACTTCACATATTTTACTCTACAATGCTCACAATTTAAACAATTAAACACACACACACACACAAAATTTACAAAATAAGCTTAGAGTTTACTGTGCGCATGTGCATGTTTATGAATGAATGGATGGGAAGAAAATACATTGATATTTTTAAAAATTAATTCGCCAACATTCACATAAAATTTAGCTGTGAGTACAATGAATGTTGCTTGTTACACATAGGTTCCCCAGATGAAGGTTTTTTTTTCCATATTAGATCCATACAACTGTGCAATAAACATTTGGAAAAAATTATATATATATATATATATATATATATAAATACATACATTTGCACAGATTACAGTGGGAGTAGTTCCAGAGAACATAAGCCACTAAAGTCATCAACAAGCTTGAATATAACTATTGATATCTTAATCCCAAAGAGTTTGTGGTTTAAGAGTTATGTTTTTAATCTTTATTTTCATCACAACTCCATTTATCTCTCTAGATAGAAAGGTAATGTGCGTTTTCTCTCCAGCTGTTAAACAAACCTGCCTAGAAAACAAAAAAATATCACTGACTTGGGTTTCCTGTGAAAACCCAGCAAAGCAAGCATAGAAACAAATATTATCATAATTTCAGCAATTGCTCGATTTTATAAACTGCTTTTCTATATGCCAAGCATTACACTGAAGTGATAATGGCAGTTACATACTTTAGCACAACACAATGAATAACAATATTGATCAAGGGAATAACAATGTTCTGTGTAGATTTGATGAACTCATGATATGTGTATGTGTGTATATATGAGAGAGGAGAGATAGTGTAAAAGTTAGAGTAACTATTACACAGTAAATCTCTATGGAGGCAACCAGAATTGGGAATATGGCTGGGATCAGTAAAACAAGCAACAACAGCTTCATGTCTTGGAGTGGAAATGGTAACAGAGAAGCAAAATTCTGGACATTGATATTTCAAATAAGATTAAATAAGGTTTAACTTCACAAAACCTTTCTTTTTTAATCCTTTCGTAAAAAAGATGATGCGAATAAAATATTTATCAGTCATATGTAATAAAAAATTAAAAAAAAAAAAAAAAAATCATGTCTGGAAACAAGTTTTATTTATTTATTTATACTTCACCAGAGCGGATTCTGTAGGTATTTTTAAAAATGTTTACAGAAATAAAAACTCAGAAACAGATACAAGAGAGTGAGAGACAATGAAGATGATTCCATCTTGACAACCAATAATTCACAGTATCATCTCTGAGACATTGCCACCTACACATTGCTCAAATATATCCACGTTGAAGGGAAGGAAATATTTAGATCTATTATGGCTACTCCAAGAAGGAGTATTATATGGTGAAGAGACTGAAAAGTATTCCAACGAAATACCTCAGTTGACTCATCTCTTTTTATTCATCTTCCATTTCCCATTTGGAAAGACAGTAGTTCAAATTGGAATTAATTTGGTTCAAATATATATACATTTATGTCTGTGATTGTGTGTATATATATGGATAGATATGTGTGCGTATATATTATTACACTCCTACTACCCATTTCAATGATGTGATTGAACTTCTTTGATCACAGTTAGCAATATTGTTGACAAGTCACAAGCCACAATGGCTAAAAAAAAAAAAAAAAAAAAAAGAAACCAAAACCAATCACAAGATCAATGAAATATTAATACAGTCCAAGATAAGCAAAAAGCAATAATAATAATAATAATAATGAAATAAAATATCAGCATTCACTTCACTGAATAACATCACATTTCATTATATTTGTTTTCAAATTGATAAAAGGACCCTATTTTCAAAACCTCAACAGCCATTGTTTCACACAGTTTAAGTATGCAGACCTAAAAGCGTCTGTATGTGTGTATATGTGCATGCAGGTGTGTGTGTGTAATTTTTATGTCAACAAGATTAAATTTACTTGCACTGAGAGAAAGTTAAAAAAAAACACAAAAATATTCCAATGATAGAAATCACATCAATATTATTAATAATGAGATTGCAATTGTCACGTGACCCAAGAGATTTGTTCACAAAGAAGAAAGAGACCAATTCTTAAAGGAGAAAAAAACTGCTCCTTCAAGAAAAGATTTTAAAAGATTGATTTCCTATTTTTCTCATTTAATATGACAAGATACACTATTTTTGAAACTTCATTATTTTCCTGCTATTGCTGATGTTAAAAAGAAGGGGGAAAATAGTTTAACCATTTACCATTCAGATTACTCTGTCAAATGTAATGCTTATTTATTCACACGGTTTTGAATTACTCAAGCAATGTCTTGTAGATTTGAGATTTTGATGGTGTGACTGTTTATTTTTACAATGACATTGTAGAGAGGCCATATCTGGTCAGTTTGAACATAATAGAGAATATTTTGGATGGATATAGCCTGTTTAAATACTAAAGGTAACGCATGTTATAATGATTAATGACATATTAAATAAAATTAAAATTGTCTTTAAAAGACAACTCTAATTTTCACTAAACTTAATATACTAATTATTAGTATATAAAAGAATGCAACCAGAACTCAACTAATTTTCAAATTTCAAACAAGTATTTTCAACAAGGACCAAGGGATATATTTATTTAAAAAACTAACCTCTCTGCTTGTGTTTATTATCATTGGTCTTGCAAAAGCTAGAAACACATGTTCAGTAAGATGCCAATAAAATATTACAGAAAACACTTTCCATTATTGTTATAACTAACCCTTTACATGTACAAGCATTATCCCACTTTCTTCTGAAGTCTGGCCCTCAAAAAAGTGAGCTCCCCTCCCATTTTGTGTTCTCTTTTCAATTTTCCTGAATCATTTCCTTTCTCTTCTTTCCACACATTACACATTAAATACATCACTTCAAAATATTTAAGTTCATCTATCTGATTATAAGCACACACACACACACACACACAAATTCCAAGAGTTAATATGATGCCAAGTGTCCCAATATCGATGATAAAGTTGGAATTGTAATATCCTCAGTAATTTTGAGTTCAAGGCAATGCAGAGCAATTTTTATCAACAAAGTCTGGAAAGAACTCCATACCAATTCAAGTTATTAAATCATCAATATTTACAAGACAATCCAAGGGCAAAACAATATGAGAAAGTAATGACACATAAACATCCCATTTAAAGCTTGGCGACTTCAGACTAATGTTTTCTTTAATATTTTTAGTAGTCATCATCCACTAAAATTTTATGTTGTTCAAATTATTCCTTTGAGAAAAGTATGTACGCAGTAAATACATAGATTTAACTATTAATTACTTTATTATTTTAAGTAGATAACCTTATAAACACATATTTTCTTGTATGCACATTCATTACATTTGTGTTCTGGTTGCAAAACGTATGCATCTATGCATGCATGGAAGGGCATCCAGCTGTAGAAACTCTGCCAAATCAGATTGGAGCCTGGTGTAGCCATCTGGTTTCACCAGTCCTCAGTCAAATCGTCCAACCCATGCTAGCATGGAAAGCGGACGTTAAACGATGATGATGATGATGATGAATTCTTGAGAACAGTGATTTTCACACAAAAATTATGAATAGAGCAAATGAACAGTTAAAAAAGGGAGGCATTCGGGGAGACATGATCACCTACATAAAGAAGAACCAAATGAAAGCAATATGATCAGCAGATGGCAATGTCACTATGGTACCTAAATTAAAGATACATTAGGATTATATCAATGTGTGTTGACAAATTCAAGTTTAGTAAAAGAATTTAATGATGCCAAATTTCTATCAAAAATAGGTCAAATGAATGAAACACTGTATTATATTCAATCGAAAGTATTATCCAAGAAAGTCTCTTCAAGAACACCCAGAGATATTTAAACTCCTTGTAATCCTTGCTGATTCAATTTCTGGTTTGTCCAAAGAGGCCAACCAAAATATATCTTCAACCTGAATTTACCAAGGAGTATACTTGGAATATAGACATAAAATGGCTAGACTATTTTTCTTATCACCACGAGGAGAGAAAAATATAACAGAATAGCCTGAATCATGAAAAATTTAAGCAGAAATGGCATTAACTTCTATTGATAGATATAGGTGAAATTTCCAAGGTATTCAATCTATCTAAGATATTGAATGATAAAAAAACATTCAAAATCATAACTTTTTGAATTCCAAGGAAAACCAATTCCAAGTCAGAAAGTGATTGTTGAGTGAAGATTATTGATATATTGGAAGACATTGAAAAGAATGGTTTTTGAAAAAAAAAAAAAAAAAAAGGGGACAAAAGGCTGTCTAATAAATTAAGGACATAGAATTAATGTTAACTGAAAATATTTCTAAAGACATCCACACTTCGATAGGTGCTTCACCTATGACATAGTTTGAATAAAATATTTGAAATAAGATTAAGCAGAGACTAGTGCTTCATCATAGATTAGCTACTGTCATCTCAGCCTATGCACCTCAACCGGGGCTACCAGATGGTCTGAAAGACCAATTCTATGACACCCTCTTGCAAACTACCTCGTCGACGAGTGACAGGGACCTTCTCTTTGTGGCTGGAGACTTCAACGGTCGTGTCGGACGTCGTGCTGGAGGCTTCCATGGCATACATGGAGGCTATGGCTTTGGTTCCCGCAACGAGGAGGGAACCAGACTGCTGGAGTTCTGTGATGCAACCGATCTTATGGTCTGCAATACCAACTTCAGGAAACCTGCCAGTCACCTAGTCACCTACCGCTCCGGCAGACACTCTAGCCAAATCGACTACATCCTCGCCAGAAATAGGGAAAGAGGGCGGCTTATAAATGCCAAAACCTACCCTGGCGAAGAATGTACCCCACAACATAGATTAGTAGTTAGCGACTTTGGGATCAAGGCAAAATGGGTGCCCAGAATTAGACAGGCTTGGAGGAGAAGGGTGTGGAAGCTTAAAGACCCTGCAAACGGACAGAGACTTAGAGACAAGTTACTTGAAGCATTTAACGAAATAGAAGGGGATATAGCATCATATAACGTGGAAGACAATTGGAGATTTCTGCGGGACAACCTGTTGAAAGCCACCGACCAGATTTGTGGGTGGTGTAAGGTCCCCTCCCGACCCAGAGTAACGTGGTGGTGGAACAAGGAGGTAGACAGGGCTATTAGACAAAAGAAACAGGCTTGGAAGGACTGGAAGAACGGTGGTAGCAGGGAATTGTACCAATGTGCCAGAAGGGAGGCTAGGCGACAGGTTTATTTAGCCAGAGGGGAAGCAGATAAGGAAAGATTTGCCAATGTTCTGCGCCGTGAGGACCAAAGACTCGAGGTATTTCGTGTTGCAAGACAGTGTAGGAGAGAGAATAGTGATGTTGTAGGAGAGAAATGTGTTTGCATGGATGATGGTACGCTTGCATTAAATGAGGATGCAAAGAAAGAGGTCTGGAGATGCCACTACGATAGATTGCTTAATAAAGAGAATGAATGGGAGAAAGAGAGCCTGCCGTATGTCGACCCAATAGAGGGACCAGCTATCCGAGTTGATAGTACCAGGGTAGATAAAGCAATTAAGAGTATGAAGACCGGGAAAGCCCCCGGCCCATCAGGAATCACTGCAGAGATGCTCAAAATATCTGGCAGTGTTGGCTATAGCCAAGTCACCCGTATTACGAACCAGGTGATACACGAAGGAGTCATACCCAATGACTGGTGTAGCAGCATCATAGTCAACTGCTACAAAGGTAAAGGTGACGCTTTAGATACGAATAATTACAGAGGCATCAAGCTGTTAGATCAGGTTATGAAAGTTACAGAGAGGGTCATAGCCCAACTAATTAGGGAGCGAATCAATTTAGATGAGATGCAGTTTGGGTTCATGCCAGGTAAAAGCACTACTGATGCCTTATTTCTAGTGAGACAGTTGCAGGAGAAATACCTAGCTAAGGATAAACCTCTGTACCTGGCTTTCGTTGACATGGAGAAAGCCTTTGACAGGGTCCCCCGATCCCTTATCTGGTGGTCAATGAGGAAACTTGGGATAGAAGAATGGTTAGTGAGAGCTGTGCGAGCCATGTACAGAGATGCTGCCAGTAAGGTGAGGGTTGGAAATGAGTACAGCAATGAATTCCGGGTAGAGGTAGGGGTCCACCATGGTTCCGTCCTCAGCCCCCTCTTATTTACCATAGTCCTCCAGGCAATCACAGAGGAGTTCAAGACAGGTTGCCGCTGGGAGCTCCTCTATGCTGATGACCTTGCCCTAATTGCGGAGTCACTATCAGAACTAGAGGAGAAGTTTCAGGTGTGGAAGCAAGGTCTAGAATTGAAGGGCCTTAGAGTCAACCTAGCTAAAACCAAAATCCTAATAAGTAGGAAGGTAGATAAAACACAAACCCCTTCAGGTAGATGGCCCTGCTCAGTATGTAGAAAAGGAGTAGGTAGTAACTCTATAAGATGTACCCGGTGCAAGCTATGGACACATAAGAGGTGCAGCAACATCAAAGGCAGGTTAACTAGCAAGTTAGTTTTTGTTTGTGGCAGATGTTCAGGTGCAATAAAAACTGTAAACAAACAGGAAACAACTTCTATCTCATTCCAGGGTGAAAAACTAGAGGTAGTCGATAGCTTCCGCTATCTGGGCGACCAAGTTAGTAGTGGGGGTGGGTGCGCTGAAAGTGTAGCTGCTAGAATAAGAATAGCCTGGGCAAAGTTTAGAGAGCTCTTACCCCTGCTGGCGACAAAGGGACTCTCACTCAGAGTAAAAGGCAGACTGTATGACGCATGCGTACGAACAACCATGCTACATGGCAGTGAAACATGGGCTGTAACTGCTGAGGACATACGTAAGCTCGCAAGGAATGAAGCCAGTATGCTCCGTTGGATGTGTAATGTCAATGTGAATAACTGTCAGAGTGTAAGTATCTTGAGAGAAAAGCTGAACATTAGAAGCATCAGTTGTGGCGTGCAAGAGAGACGATTGCGCTGGTATGGACATGTGGTGAGAATGGAGGAGGATAGCTGCGTGAAAAAGTGCCACTCCCTAACAGTTGAGGTAACCCGTGGAAGAGGTAGGCCCAGGAAGACCTGGGCTGAGGTGGTGAGGCAAGACCTTCGTACATTGGGCCTCACCGAGGCGATGACTACTGACCGAGACCTTTGGAAATGTGCTGTGCGTGAGAAGACCCGGCAAGCCAAGTAAGATCGTTGCCAGTGCCCCTGGACTGGTTCTTGTGCGGGTGGCACATGAGATGCACCATTTTGAGCGTGGCCGTTGCCAGTACCGCCTGACTGGCTCCTGTAGGATTTTCGAGCGAGATCGTTGCCAGTGCCCCTGGACTGGCTTGTGCGGGTGGCACATAAAAGACACCATTTCGAGCGTGGCCGTTTTCGTGCGGGTGACACGTAAAAGCACCCGCTACACTCTCTGAGTGGTTGGCGTTAGGAAGGGCATCCAGCTGTAGAAACTCTGCCAAATCAGACTGGAGCCTGGTGTTGCCATCCGGTTTCACCAGTCCTCAGTCAAATCGTCCAACCCATGCTAGCATGGAAAGCGGACGTTAAACGATGATGATGATGATGATGAGAGCTATGATGAAGCTAATTGCTCTATGATACCACATGTTCTGCCATGTTAACCTTAAAAAAAAACCCAGAACAATTATCAATGCATTTAATTTTATTCACAATTTTGGAAGATGACAAGGGATATTGCCTAAAACTCCTGAATATATATATACATTAACAAGACAGAGCAAATGATTGAAAAGAATCCATAAATTATATACAAGTAGAGGTTAATCATTTGTTGAATCCTGGATTAGTTAGTTTGGTGGATTGAAAGGAATGATAGCAAAAGGAGTTGGTCTGTAACAATTTTTCTTTATATATATATCTCTAGATATATAAAATATTTAAAAACAGGATTTTGATACTGGCCTCAGTATCTATGTTGTAATCACTTGAGTAAACTGTTAAATGACGATCAGTTAGAAAAAGAATTTACAAACACACACCCTCAGTATAAACATACACACACACACACACAACATATTTCTGGAAAAAGGTGATTCTGTCGCTACTCAGAGTTTTTCACTGTGTGTGATCATTCTGATGACAAAAAGAATGTTTTATCACCTAAACATATATATATTCTTTCATTTGTACCTCCAAATGATTGTATGTGCATATATATATATATATATATATATATATATATATATATATAGTGACAGTCCATTCGTTGGAGGACTTTGCTTGTCAACTTGCACAATTTATGAAGAGAATGGCTTTGAGTTATAAAGGCAAAAATAAAAACAACAAAAAGAAAAACAAAAGAAAAACTATGTTGACATATGTATGACTGTGTATTGTATAAGTGTACATGTTTTAATTTGTATCACTGTTGTAATTATTTTATATTATGCTATTTGCAACGGGTATTAAGTACAAAATACCAAGCATATTAGAAAAAAACTCCAAACCTTTCTAAATATTATACTTTCTCCTTTAATGCTTTCGAGTGAAAGCAACAGCTATTTTCAACATGATGAACTGTTATATACACCTAGAGGTATAATTTAGTGGTTGCAGCTTAGTTTGGATTCAAGCAGCTTTATTTCAATGTTGATGTGATGCAGATGAGAACAAATTATTTATGTATTTGTTTATTTTTTAATCCCCATAATCTTACATGGTACAAAAAAAAGAAAAAAAGCTACCATCCCACAAATAGAATATACCAATTAAAATTCCTATAAGCAAAATAAGTTGAGACAGTTCATCCCACTCATTTTTAGTGCCTTCTTCCCACTTTTTTTTTAATGCAAAAAGAAAAGAAAATGTATTTATCCTATAAGTTAAACATAAGGTAATTACTACCAAGAATGTAGCACAAAATGACCCAAAGACCCAGTCTTTGGCTATTACAAGAATGCTCTTAAAAAATAAGGAACAATGGGGAAAGAAGTATTTTTATAATGACTGCAACAATCTTTTTCTTTTCCCTTTTATAGCTTAGTTTTTGTAGAGTTTTGGTTTTCAACAAGTTTATGTAAATTAAATTTGTACACATTTTTAGACAAAAGGTTTTGTCTGTATTTTTTAATGAATAATACCAAATATATATATATATATATACATATACAAAAGAGGGAAGATTTCATGAACATGGACTGTTAGCATAAATCTTAACATTTTGTTAAAATAAGACCTTAACATTGTGTGTGTGTGTGTGTGTGCATATATGTATATATATATATATATATATATATATATGTATATATATATATATATATATATATATATATATATATATATGCATGTTGTGCCAGAGCCAGGCTTACAAGTATACAGAATTTTTCAAGTGGGAGAAGAAAACAAAAATAAAAAAGTAAAAGAAAACAAGGCCTCTTGGACTAGATTCTTCAATTTGGTAAGGTATAGATTTTATCTTTCTCATTGATTGAAAATAACATTTTGTTTTCTTGGCTGTTTTATTTAATTATTTGTTTGTTTGTTTATTTATTTTGTCTTATTTCCATTCTCTCTCCTGCACCTAAAAGATATTCCATAAACATATGGTCCGGTTTTAACACATACAATCTTGGTTTCATTGTCAAGAATCTGTAGGGAAGCTTGAAAATCTGACTCATTGTTTAAAATCATTTTCCTCCCTACCTAACATATTGATCTTCTCAGCATGTTTCTGGTCACAAATTACCTCATGTGTTTAATTCTAACTGGTCATGCAAATGCTATGTTCCAATGGCTTCACCATATTTTATTCTCTGTCCAGGCTCCACGTTGAATGTAAAATCCTTAGGAGCCTCAAAAATAAGAACAATGGTGGAACCTAAATTGAATTCACCAAAGAGATCACCTTTCCCAACTTGAATTCCAGGACTTTGTTCATTTGGTAAATACTTGTCAGTGTTATTACCATCTGGTTTTTTCCATGTATTTGTGGCAAGTTCCTGTAACAGGTAGAACAAGTATTCATAAATACAATGTCATAACAATTAACCACAGTTGTACATCAAAAAAAAAACATTCTAACATTAACACAAGTACACTAAATTCTTTGTCTGAAATAAATTCACAGCACCTTGGGCAAGTGTCCTCTGTTATAGCAAGAGATCAGCTGAAGCCCTTTGAATGAAATTTGGTTGATGGAAACAACATAGAAGCCTGTTGGAGGGAATATTCTAATTTGTGGACAGTAAGCTCAAATCTGTCCTCCTCCTCCTCATTGTTTTACATCTGCTTTCCCTGGTTTGGGTTAAAGGAGTCAGCAGGTATTCAGGGTTTCTAGACATGTTAAGGAACTTGTCTTGCTTGGATTTCATTCTTAGTATGGTTTCTACAGCCGGATGCCCTTTCTAATATCAGAGTGTACAAGGTGCATTTTTCAAGGCACCAGTATGAGAGAAGTGTCAACAGGACCAAAAGGGCCCATACAACCTCAACAAATTTGTTTAGCACACAATATGACAAAGTCATCAACACCATAAGAATTCATTTGTTTCTATTGATAAAAGCATCATTTAATTTTATACAAAAGTGAAACTACTAAAGCAAAACATTGAAATATATGCAAAACATATGAAACTTACATGATCATTATAGATACGGATGGAACCGACGTTGGTAGCCCCTACAGCGGTCATCGAAAAAAATCCATGTTTCCAAAGTCCGACATACATAGCACGTTCATTAAGGTTGAACAGTCCTTTGATCCACCGTGCCATACCGGGATGTACACTCAGTAATTCACCTGGAAACGTAAACAAAACAATTAAAAATCAGTGAAAAAATATTGCTGGCAGCAAAAAGTAAAAATGCTTCATGCATATTGCCTTGAAGTATTGTTTCTATGTTAATTGTTGCACATAATTTGAATATTTCTTCTGTTTTGTCAGCAAAAATGTAAAGAAATTGAGGGATAATCAGTATGTATGGAGTTGTAGCGAGCTCAGCTGATGGAAAGTCAATCTATTGGACAGAGGTGTATTAAAAAAAGCGAACTAAATAATGTTTTGTCTCTGATATACAAAAGAGACAGGATGATCATGGCTGGAATGCTTTTGATCATAATACAGGGCTGTTGTTTAATCCAGGTCAAAGGACTAACCAGCATCTGGTTGGTACTTATCAACTGAGTAGACTGGAGCAAGATGAAATGAAGAGGCTCACTCAAGGACACAACACATTACCTCCTCCAGAAATCGAACCCATGACTCTATGATCATGAGTTTTACACCCTAACCACTAGGCCATGCACTCACTTACACACACACACACAATTTCACTGGGTTAGTCTAAAAGAAAGGGTTGTGCCCATAGCCTTTACAGGCTCCCTCACACCATTGAGACTGACTTGTTGAGGAAAGCTCTTATGGACAAATCGTTAACAACACGGATCACCATCAATTTTTTTTTTTAATGATGGATTTTATCCAGAAACATACCATGATCAAAAAATATAAAATGGTTATGAGAAGAATGCCTTTCATCATATATCTGTTGGATCAGGTTCAGTCTTGGACTAAACAGCTACAAAAACAACAACATGTTCCCAGATTCAATAAAGTATCTGTTACCAAGCAACAACATTAGTGCAAAAAAAAAAAAAAAAAATTACAAAATACAAAACAAAAAAATGCAACAAAATGTGAAAGGCAAACGTAAACAAAAACTATGTCCAACCAACCTGGAAAATGTCTTCTGAAGTAAACTATCCAGTCTGTAGGGGAATGAAAGCGGTGATAGTCTCCAGGTGCCAAGTAAATAACACAATGATATAATACATTATCTGGATGGATCAGCTGGGAAAGAATCTTCTGGTTTTGGTCAATGTGGGCATTTACATTATTATGACTGTTGTTTATGTCCTCTCGAAGAGATGATGATGACAAAGAGGAGGAAGAGGACATTGATGAAGAGTCTGGCGAAGATGATTGGGAGGAGGATGATGATGATAATGAGGATGAAGATGACGATGATAAAAATGGGGATTTCCAACTGACTGGTCCAATGAAACCCTCAACAGAAAAGTTCACTCCTTTTACTTGCTTGATAACACCATTCTCCACTCGACCGAAATGTGTGATGGTACCATCTGAAGGACTTGTCTGCAAAGTATAAAGAGAAAAGGACAATTACTAACAAGAAAAAGGTAAATAGTAATATCACAATTTCTTTTTTCTATCTTTTAGTCAGAAAGAAAAGTAGTCCCTATGACTTTTTAGAAAGCCCCTGAGACTGGTGGTGGAGAGGAGAGAGAGAGGAAAGTATTCTTACACCCCGAGACCTGGCTTAAGGACTTTGGGACCTTAACTCCTGATGGAATTGTAGGGGCACTGCTGTGATATACAACATGTCTTGAAGTCAATTCTTTTTCAAGTCTGACCAGAGGATTTCTTTCACAAAGAGAGAGGAACAGATAAAAGCAAGATAAAGAAGAACCGATGCCAAATATCTATATCTGTCTATCTATCTATCTGGATGGATGGATAGATATGTGTGTGTGTGTGTGTGTATGTGTTGACCAATTTACTCTTCTACACTTATAGACTACAATGGGATTTGGACTTGGAATGCAAGGTATCTGGTCTGGGCAACTTTCTTAGAGTTCTGGCAACTCACCACCCTAGATTGATATATTTTTATTACTCCCAAAATATTAAAGGCAAAGTTGGCTTAAGTGAGATTTGAACTCAGAGCACAAAGAGCCAGAACAACAACCACGAGGTTTTCTAGCCAACAAAAATTGTAGCGCAGCAACATGAGAGATAATCATAGAGAGGAAGAAAAACATAGAAATCAGAACTGAATAATAGGTTAACAAATTATACCAATTAATTCTAAACTAAGTTACCAGAACTATTCATTAACTTTTTTTTTTATATACACCTTGGTTTATATAATTTCACTGAGAAATCGGCTTAGACTGTTTTATACTTATGGATCAAACTAAGCAATGCTAATTATGCTACAAATTCAGTCATTTGCATAAATAATTGGCACATGCATTCATAAATGGATAGTATTTGCAATTCTAACCACTCAACAACGAAGTGAGACGGCTGCTTACTTTAACTTAGATGGATTTAAAGAAATGCTGATACTGTTTAGCCCATGGCAGGATCTGATCAAGCAAAGAAACCTGTGATCAAAGTATTCCAACATTCTTCATGCCTTCTCATTTTCAGACAGTGTATCTAGAGTTACGAACTGCATTGCGGTCAACTTGTTCAAGAGAAAGATGACTCCAAATTACAGACAGGGTCACTAGAGCCAGTATCACGACAGAAAATATACTGAACCCTTGCCGTAAAGTAGGTGAGGTTTTTCAAGACTCATCCAACCCATGTATTTGGTAAAAAGAATTAACCCTTTAGCATTTAAACCGGCCTTATCCGGTCCAAATAATCCACCAGTTTTATAATCAAACCAGCTAGATTTGGCCTTTCATACAGATCCTACAATGTCGTTCTAAAAATAAACAATTACATCATCAAAATCTCAGAGTTACAAGATGATGCATGATTAATTCAAAACTGAATAGACATTACACTTGACAGAGTAATCTGAATACTAAAGGGTAAAATACAATGAAAGACAGATAGAGAGGGAAATAACATAATTCTAATAAAAAACAAAATGATTTTTTAATTGCCTTTGATAACTAAAGATGAAAACTGATAAATTAAAGTCTTAATCTGTCACTGTTGCAAGAAGCAACTCTTTCAAATAATCCTTATAGACATGGCAGTGTGCGTGTGTGCATATGCACGTGCGTGTGTGTGTGTATGTGTCCTTGTGCACACGAGTTTAGAAAGTACCAAAGCTTTGAGGCGATGAGTCAGTAGACGTGTTGAGAACAAGACAGAATGACATACATGTTTCTATTTGAGAGAGAGAGAGAGAGAGAGAGAGAGAGAGAGAGAAAGAGAGAGAGAGAGAGAGAAAGTATGATATATGCAGTCAGACACATACATATATATATATATATATATATATATATATATATATATATATATGAAAGAAAGCAAAATCATAATATATACAATGTATTACAGTGTTGAAAGATAAAGACAGAATGATATACACAAACACACACATATACAAATGGAAAGAGAGAAATTAAAAATTATATACATGCATATGCATACATGAGAGAGAGAGAGAGAGAGAGAGAAAGAGAGAGAGAAAGAGAGAAAAACAAGGTTGATCAAAACCATACTGCAGCCACATGCATGTATACACTTGCACACATGCTTAACTGCTGCAGCATTGTAGTTCATGCTGCACCGACACGTGACTGTTAATGTATGTCTCAGTGAACAGTCGTTCTTTCTATTTTCTTCTTCTACTTAGAAACAGTTGAGAAAAAAAAAAAAAGAAAAAACTACAAAATAATTTTTAAAAACCCTAACCAAAGGAAATCAATAAAATGTTTCAAACATTACTGCTAGAAAAAATATAAAAGAAAAAAATACATATTAGAACAGCATCACCGCACTAACTTCACTCTACTTGTGGACACGGGCTGCCTTCATTTTTCTTCACCTACAACTAGTCTTAGTCTCCGCCCACAACCTCACTCCCACCAGGCCAACTATGCAGCCTGGATCTCTGTAGTACTGGCATGTAAGGGCCACTGTTTTATACTAATTAGTTATTTTCAAGAGGAGAAAAACATAAATTGAAAACAACAGTTCAATTTTGTAACAGTTCACGTGTCCTACTAAGTTTATTACCTTCAACACTGTTACATTTAATTCAATTCGTTATCACCAGTGATCATGTAATAAATTCGCATTTCAGTTTTCTACTCAGCTGTTTGGCTGGTAAAGGTACTAACCTTGTGGAGCTCAGTGCAGCAAACAAAAAGCAGTAAAGATAAAGAGTTTGAGGCTGAAGAAAAGGTATTTCAGAACGGCTGACAACAGCCGTGTCACTAAGCCAACACAAGGAGCCATTGTGCAGATGCTCGATCTGCAGAAATAGCAGCCAAATATCCTTCCACTCACACCTCTCAAAATAAATAAATAAATAAAGGGTATATCTGACACATGTAGCCAATAAATACACTTAGCATCAATAACTTTTGCAATCAATAGGGAATAGAAGATAATTTTTATTGAGCCATTTCAATGTTTACATTTCCAAACTGGAACATGTTGGAATGGAGCTTTAAGACAGTCTCTCCTTGTACCTCAAACCTGCACATCCATCTCTGAAGACTAGTGTTTTCAAATCTGACCTAACTCTTTTTCCCCCAAATTTCCTTGGTTCAATTTCATTGTCGGGTACACCACCACTTTTTTCACCCAGTGTGTATCAACCATTTGAATGTAGACCCCCTACCAGCATACAACACAATGTATAAAAGGATGGGACGCACTGTACTATAGCCTTGGGCCAAACAAAGCTTTGTGAGTGGACTTGGTAGATGGAAACTGATAGAAGCCCATCATATATATATATATATATATATATATATATATATATATATATATATATATATATATATATATATATATATGTGTGTGTGTATGTATGTATGTATGTATGCCTGTGTTTGTACCCGTGCCATCGCTTGACAACCAATGCTGATGTGTTTATGCCCCTGTAACTTAGCAGTTTGGCAAAAGAGATTGATAGAATAAGTACTAGGCTTACAAAGAATAAGTCTTGGGGTTGATTTCTTTGGCTAAAACCCTTTAATGTGGTGCTCCAGTATGGCCACAGTCAAATGACTGAAACAAGTAAAAGAATAAAAGTTAAACTAACAGATTCAGTGCCAAACTAAGTAACACAGAACTCTATGGTTAACTGTATAATCTTTGTATCTCTACATTTCACTTTGGTAGAATTTGACCTCTAAAATATCAGAGAATAAGCTGCCATAAATCTTCAAAGGGAGTTTTCTGAAGTTTGGACTCAATGACATCACTTAGTCCAAATTAACAGAACCATATGATCTCTCAACCACTGATGATCATGGCTGAAATAAATGCGTTTGACCATAGGCCTGCTCAATCAAGTCTTTGTTACAGCTAACAATGACTTCAGTCAAGCCAATAAAGGAGCTTCTGTACAGTCAACTGACCTGCTAGAAATAGCGGCTAAATTTCCATCAAATTATACCATACCTTCTTAAAAGGAAGAAGCAAAAGACACAAAAAATAGAATTGTCAGAATAAACGATGGGATTGTCACAATTGGAAGCCTTTGCTTGAACCGAAATGACCAAAGGCTAGACAACATAAATTTAGTATAAAATACCATCCTAATCTCGTTTCCTCTGGTATATTTCAGTGCAAATGCTATCATATTTAGTTTTAGTCTATAGCTAAGATGATGTTGACCAGGAGAGAGAGAGAGAGAGTAGTAGTAGATTCAATCCTATTTGATGGCCTGAAATAATCAATCCCCAGTGAGAGGGGTGGAACAAAAACACTGTAATCTCTTTTCTTGGTTTATACACTGATAAGTGCACTACTGCACCTAGAATGAAACTTGGAAGGCAACTGAACAGCAGCCAAATTCAGAAGAAGATAACCTCATTATATCGTTAATACATTTCAATAATCTGAGAGAAGTTAAACATCACAAGGATTACATTTCTGTTTCTCTTTTTTTATCAAACCAGTGCTTAACAGAAAAAAAAAAAAAACTCCTTTACATTTAAAAATACAATTCCTTTTTTTTCTCTCATCACTAAACAAAATTAATGAGGGAGTCTCTTTTTGGTCATTTGAATTGCAAAAAAAAACAGTAACTAAATCACAGTTTAATGTCTTAAATATGGAAGCACACATGGGCACATCGAGGTCATGTTTCCTTCAAACCCTACCCTTAAATATCTTAAATGTGGAAGAACACATTAGTATATTGGAGTTAGGTTTTTCTCAAATAGCACAGAAGTGCACATTAAATAATAGTCTTATATACACTATGTCAGGGGTGGTAGGAGGGTACAGAAAAGCATTGGCTATGACACCTTTGCTCAAAGGTGTGCTTAATTAGGACAGAGCTAATAGAAACCGATAACAATAAATGAGTACAGACACCTTTTGAGTACAGACATCGTCCACAATACAGAAACACTGTGTTCCTGAAAATTCTGCCCATTATGTGAGACCTATTTTCCAGTGGTTTTCATATTAGAATATGGAAGTCAATGGGAAACATGTTCTGTATTACGGAATTCTTCAAACAGCAAGATTTTCAGGAACACAACAGTTCCACAACACAGGAAATGCCTGTATCACAGGCAACATTTTCTGAAGATGATATTATTTAATCAAAAGCACAGAAAAATATGAAGTTTTTTAGTACCATTATTTATATCTATAAAGTGAACGCCAACGTCTTTTGTCTTGATTTATAATATCCACAGAAATAAGAAATGAAAGAAATCAAATCTTAGTATTCTACAATACAAATCAGCATAAGAAATCATTGGACATCAACACAATCATCATCATATTTCTAATGATATATACCATCCGGGTGATCCAATCATTTTTTTTAATAAAGTAATCAAGAATTTGTATGTTAAACAGCTGAACTGCTAGGCTTTTCACTTATGCAGGATATAAACAAGTTTCACTGTCCAAGTGGTGTCAATGCAACAACATGCAAAAACATGTGGAGATAAACACACACAAACTGTGTGTGTGTGTGTGTGTGTGTGTGTTTCCATATGTTTTAATGTAGTGGACTCTGAAATATCTAAGTAACCGTTTTTGGTTGTCACAGAAACCTAGAACTGTAATAGAAAATAGCCTTGACATCTACAGTTGGCTGTCACTCAGCTGTATATGAAAAAAAAAGAAGAAAAAAGCACCTTGACATATACTCTTTTACTTGTTTCAGTCATTTGACTGCGGCCATGCTGGAGCACCGCCTTTTAGTCGAGCAAATCGACCCCAGGACTTATTCTTTATAAGCCTAGTGCTTATCTTATCGTTCTCTTTTGCCGAACCACTAAGTTACAGGGACGTAAACACACCACCATCGGTTGTCAAGCGTTGGTGGGAGGACAAACACAGGCACAAACACACACACAACACACATATATATATATATACTAGCAGAAATACCCGGCGTTGCCCGGGTTAAAGAGAATAATGAAATCTAAAAACGCCGTCTAGACTACGCATCATCTTTATATATAGAGATGTATATACACACACGCACCCAAACACACGTATATATATGTATATCAATATAAATATATGAAAGTCAATGAAGTTTCGTAAAAGAAGGTGATCATGTACATACTTTCTTGCTGTTGTGATTATAACACCTCATTGTAAACTATGTTCCTTGTTTTCCCTTGTGGAGCATATACAAATAGGTTTTTTGTTGCTGCCCACTCTTGAGCAGCCAACATACAGTTGTCCATGTGAGAAGCAGGGCTCTTCCAAGAGAAGACCAGCTACAGACAGTGTTTGACCCTGATATTTGTTTATGGACATGGCAAAAGTCACACGAAGGGGGAATTGTAGTCTTCTGAATGTAAAAGGAATGTCTGCTCCTGATGGAGTAAGAGGAATTCTTGGAATAAAGATGTCATCCTCTTTTGCACATCCAGAAAGAATGGTAGCCTCGATAACGTGTGACATCATTTTCTAAATAATGCTCATCTGTTATGTTGGGGTTAAAATTTCATCAACATCAAAAATATATGAATTTTCATGGGAGTTATGGCCGTTATGCAAAGAATATAATTTCCAAATTTCATAAAGATCCATTCAGTACTTTTGACGTAGTTTTGGATAAGAAAACAAATGACTAATGTGTGTGTTTGTGTGCATGTGTATGTGTGTGTGATGGGTGTATATATGTATAGATATCTGTATGCATGTATATATGTATAAATGTGTACATATTACATGTACATCTATATATATATATACATCTACACATATGTATACATATACATGTATGTATAGATCTATATATATATACATATACGTGTACATCTATATGTATACATATACATCTCTCTCTCTCTCTCTCTCTTTCTCTCTCTCTCTTTCTCTCTCTCTTTCTCTCTCTCTCTCTCTCTCTCTGAAAGTATTTGTCATTACAGTATCGAAATGGTGTACATATACATGTATATGTATACATATACATCTCTCTCTCTCTCTCTCTCTCTCTCTTTCTGTCTCTCTCTTTCTGTCTCTCTCTTTCTCTCTCTGTGAAAGTATCTGTCACTACAGTATCGAAATGTGATTGTTTCAGTTAGTGGAATAGTTTCATTTTTAAAGTGAAAGTATTTGACATGAGTGTTTTTGTTTCACTTTTGACACGTAATACTTAAATAGTGGAGGAGATATTGTTGCCGTGTGCGCGAACTCTGCAAGAAGTTAATAATTTTTTTTGACTAAAACACAACTGGAACCCTAAGGAAGGCATGTGTAAAATTTGAATGAAATTGGTTGCGTAGTTCTCGAGTTTTAGGGATTCACACAGACAGACAGACAGACACACATTCTCATTTTTATATATATAGATACATATATACGACAGGCTTCTTTCAGTTTCCGTCTACCAAATCCACTCACAAGGCTTTGGTCGGCCCAAGGCTATCGTAGAAGACACTTGCCCAAGGTGCCACGCAGTGGGACTGAACCCGGAACCATGTGGTTGGTAAGCAAGCTACTTACCACACAGCCACTCCTGCACTTCTCTTCAGGTTCCTGACTTATTTATTCTCTTTTAAAAGCAACAGTGTAATAGCAATGACACTGAAAAACTTGCTCAAG